>NC_057804.1:70305507-70523396 GCF_018294505.1 Triticum aestivum
AGGCAACATAGAACTACATTAGTTCCATGTTAAATTTTGGAATTATTCTGGGTTCGTTTGTCATTTTTTTACATTAATTGAGTTTCTGGTCATTTAATGTGCACAAGTCAAATTTGAACTACCAGCACATGCTCTCGTGCACCAAAGTTGGTTGAAAAATCACATTTGTGTCCTCGGGTGAATTTCTAGGTCCCATGCAAGAAATGAGAATAAAATTAAAACATCTGCGCATCGTGGCTCGGCCGAGAACATTGAGAAACTTGGTTTTAAAATTCTTGTAAATCCAAAACACGTCTGAAAATCATGAAACTTGGTATGGATGTCATGTCATGGTACTACCATGTTGTGGTAGAAAAAATGGCCGAATAGGAACAGATTTTGGTATAACTTCTTGCAGACCGAAGCTTCTCTCAAGAAGGCTCGTGGTTCTGAGAAGGAACGTGTCACCTTTGAGTGCGAAACGATATACGTTGTCCCCCTTGAGTTTATTTACAAAGGCGACATAGAACTACATGAGTGCCCTGTTAAATTTTGGAATTATTCTGGCTTCGTTTGGCCTTATTTACACATTAATTGAGTTTTTGGTCATTTAATGTGCATAATTCAAATTTGAACTACAAGCACATGCTCCCGTGCACCAAAGTTGGTTGAAAATCACATTTGTGTCCTCGGGTGAATTTCTACTCCCATGCAAAAAATGAGAATAAGATTCAAACATCTGGGCATCGTGGCTCGGTCAAGAACATTGAGAAACTTGGTTTTAAAATCATGAAACTTGGCATGGTGTCATGTCATGGTAGTACTATGCCGTGGTAAAAAAAATTGGCCGAATAGGAACAAATTTTGGTATAAGCTTCTTGCAAATCGGAGCTTCTCTCAAGAAGGCTCGTGGTTCTGGGAGGGAACATGTCACCTTTGTGTGCATAATTCAAATTTGAAATACAAGCACATGTTCCAGTGCACCAAAGTTGGTTGAAAAATCACATGTGTGTCCTCAGGTAAATTTCTAGGTTCCATGCAAGAAATGGGAATGAAATTCCAAAATTCTGGGCGTCGTGGTTGGATTGGAAACATTGAGAAACTTAGTTTTTTAATTCCTGTAAATCCAAAACACGCATGAAAATAATGAAACTTGGCTTGGTGCCATGACATGGCACCAACATGCTGTGGTAAATTTGCAGTCTGATTTGCGAAGGCGCACACATTAACAATCAACAAAGTCATTTTGGAACAAGTGTTGTCACGTTACAATCGGAAACACAAGTATTATTGAAACCGCGGGCGTTCTACTTACTAGTACCATTTACGTGCTGCCACGCGTCCCCATTTTTTATTAGCTAGGAGGCGCCATGCAGGGTAGCTATTTGAGTACGAGAGGCATGCGATCAAACCCCTGCGTGTGCTTATCAGGAGGAGAGCCCTTTGACCTCCATCTGCCGTCCACCTCTCTCCCAAGATCTCCATTAATGGCACCCGAGCCTCTGTTTAATGGCGTGGCTATGTCTCACTCGACTGAGATTTAAGAGAGAAAAAAGAAAATATGACAGCACAGATCTTGATGTAAGATCCGACGGACTTATATAGCATCTACTGCGACTTATAGCAAGACTGGTGAATATATAAGGACGATTTTTTTTATCAAAGAAGGGCTTGCCCCTTCCGATTTTCATTACTGAAAACCACCACAATTCACAAGAAGTTCAGCACAACTCCAGCCTAACACGAAGGACTAAAAGTACCAGATTGAAATCGCAACATCCCAAGAGGCCAACAAAGGCCAAACATCCACGCTAGAACCCAACATTTCACAACTGACGACACAATCGACATCCTAAACCGATTATTACATCAAAAGAAACCAGGAAAGTGAAGGAAGCCTAGAAGCAAGTAGAAGAACAACAACGCCAGGGTCGCCACAACAAGAGTTTTCTTCATTCCAGCCTCGCAAAATTGATCTTCCATAGAAAGATAAGGTGGTAGAGCACCGACGGCGAGCCTTCGTAGCCGCAGACGGGCACGGGGCATTTGTAGGGCGCGAGCGGACACACGCTCTGGTGATCGCGAGCTTGTGGTAAGTGACATAGAGCCCACAGCCTTCGTGCGGGCACTCCACCCTCACCGACGAAAGGACGGAGTCCACCGCCGTGTTCCGAACGTTGAAGCCACCGCCGCGCTCGCACTTCTGGCACTGCCCCTGGTTCCCGGGACGCTCGACACGGCAATCCGCGCAGGACAGGTGCCCTCCCTTGCACTGCAGAAATCAATCCAACAGCACATCAATCAAGAAACCTGCACCTTGCTCAATCAGCCGAACGGACAAGGTGTATTCGAACCTCATACACTGGACGCGTCAAGGGGCGGAGGCACAAGGGGAAGTGGAGCACGGTGAGGTCCATCGAGACCTTAGAGAGCTCCATCGTCGGGTCCTGTTCCTGTTCGGTCTGCATGATCGCTCCCTCCTCATGCACAACCATCCTTCAAGGTGCATTAAATCAACACATGCAAGTACTATCAAAAGAAGAGTCACGACATGCATGCATGCATTGTAATTAATGCATCGGTAAACGCAAATTATTGAAATATATCGAGTGCAGTGCTTTGATGTGTCGCGTCTACTCGTACATCAACGAGAAGTTTGATTATCCTCTCCCTCGCGGCCTTAACTGCACCTGCCTTTGGCTGTATGACATGTTTTCCACACACCTGTCGGGCCCACTTGTCATACACGCAAAGACAGGAACGTCCCTCCCTCGCCCATGAGCGTGGTGACTGGCAAGACTAGGAGAAGCTTTCGCTACACGCTCTCCCTCTCGCACGCGGTGGACATGCAGCAGTTCAATCGGTGCCAGATGGCCAGAAGCGTACTGTAGTACTCCTCTAGTGCAGTGGTACACCATCATTGTTCGACTTCCCGAAGAGGCGAAGAGCCAAGCGCAGCCCGGACGCTCGTGTGGCAGTTTCATGTGTAGAGTAGTCTAGATAGCGTGTACCGTGCCTGTAAGCTTAAAATCATTGGGGTCGGCTCCATGCTATGTGGCCGTCTCGAAGTTTTTTTTAAATTAAAATAGTCTTCTGGCCCTATCTGTCACCCTGGTGATTGTAGTTTGCATGCTCATCTGGTCAACACAGGAATATATATTTTAATTTGTTTTTTTCGAAAAGGGGGGACTCCCCGTCCTCTGCATCAGAACGATGCATACGGCCATATATATTTCAATTTGTGGTGGGTAAATGTTAGAGGTTGCAGCAAATATATTGTACATTGTGGGTCTTTCAGCCAAGTTTAGAGGCAAGCATGTGGGGCCAGTGCTATGATGTGTCGTGTCAACTCGTAGAACGAGGAGAAGCTTGATTTTACTACACGCCTTCTCCCTCGCCCATGCGCGTGGTTGCTCGCAAACGACGACATGCTTTTACTTAGTAGTAGTACTTCCACAACAAGCTATCCATCCCACCCGCGGTGGACGGACATGCAGCAGTGGATTCGACACTGTATAAGTAGTAGTAGTAACATCATTGTTTGTCTTCTTGAAGAGGCGAAGAGCCAAGCGCAAACCGAACGTTGCAGTTGCGAATATTGGAGCACGCATATAGCCAGGCTCTTGCATGAGACAAAATTGCTATGTGAGCCCACTATTGTACTAGTACGTACAACTACTTTCTAGTATAACCCTATGGTGCAAAATGAGTGAATCTGCACCGTAAATAAATACGTACTAGTTCTATTGTTTTCCTCTCCGAGGTGCACAATATTGAGTATACTGACTAGTCCCTTTTTGACACACATTTACGTTTTTTTGACACAGTACAAACGCAAGCGCTCATATACATGCGCATACACTCACCCCTATGAACGCACACACGCACAGCACTATCATCTTGAAATTTATGAAGTCACCATAGGCACCTCGTCGTCGACGGGTCCATAGGTGCTTGAATGCCAAGGAGGAAGAGGGTAGCCGTTCTCGAGACATTGAACGGTCAATGATGCATCCTCAATTACATACAGAGGGAATTATTTGGAGAAGCAGACTAGAGCCAGCACGATGTGAACGCAACAGAGTTTGGATTCTCATATAATAAAGGTGCCCCACCACTCCAATCCATCTACTCCCAAGTCTCTGCGCAACACTGCTCACTCCAATCCAAGACCAAGTGACCAGAAGCCACAAGCACCTATGGAGGCGATGGACACGAGCGGCAGTCGGCTGTGCCAAATCATCCAAGGCGCCGGCCTACGGCCCCGCACCGCGCAGCATTTCCAGACGGTGCTGGCGACCGCAGGCATCATCGCCCTCGCCGACGCCGGCTTCGCCTCTCGCATGGACGACATGATGGTCAACTCCATCCGCAAGTTCACCGCCGTTAAGAAGCACGCGGACGACCTTACCGTACTGCTCTAGCCCGCGTGCCCAGGCTCCTCATTGCCTGCCACCCTCATCGGCCTACATGGTGATGAACTCTTTCAAGCCCTGGTGGCCCTGCAGGTGCCGGAGGTCGTGACAAAGAATGTGCACCTCGAGGCCGCGCTCGCCGTGCAGCGCCTCGCCATGCAAGAAACCGTCAACCTGCACATCCACGTCTACAAGGAAATCATCTACATAGGCCACTACAAGGCAAACAAGGACAGAAAGACGTTGGCCTTCTTCCAGCGGCTGGAATCTTTGGACGCCATTGTTCAGAAGCACGTCGACCTGGCCACGAAAGCCGCTGCTACTTAGGCGCCGTTCGGTGGGCCGGCGCCCTGAGTAGAGGAGGTGGACGTCGTCGATGGATGCATCTCTTCTTCTTGCCTCCTGTAACTAGCACTGCATCGCCTCGTGGCCTTAATGTTTTATTAGTATAGTACTCCCTCCGTTCCGAAATATAAGTCTTTCTAAAGATTCCAGCAAGTGACTACTACATATGGAGCAAAATGAGTGAATCTACACTCTAAACTATGTCTTCATACATCTGTATGTTGTCTTCCATTTGAAGTACTCCCTCCTTTCCGGTTTATAGGGCTTATCTCAACATTTTAGTTTTTCCATTTTATAAGGCTCTGTTTGGTTGTTTCCCATCACATGTTCAGATTCCAAAGTGCATTAAATCATTGCATGCAAGTATTAAGAGAAAATTGACCAATGCATGTAATTTATGCATGCATGCATTGCAATTAATGCATTGGTAAACATACTTTTTTGAGGAAAACAACATTAATTTGGGTGCTTTTGCAAACTCCAAAAGGTATTCCACCACTCACCATCTACCTTGGTTGGTGAGATTTTTGAATTGAGCCTTATAAACCAGAAAGGGGGGAGTAGTATCTAAAAAGGCTTATATTTATGAACGGAGGGAGTATATGGCATTTTTTATTCCAGTCATAACATTTTCACTGTGAGGTGGGGCCGCAGTTGAGAAAACCCACCCAACCCACCGGGCGTCGGCCGAGTTTAGAGCAAGTACAATAAGGTGATGTAGGCGGGCTATAAGACATTAAATATTATATTCTTGCTTACTTGGAAGAGAGAGAAGAGGAGAGAGGAGAGAAGCGGGCTACTAGTTAACAGCCGGCTGCAGCACGTGCTCCTAGGTACTTTGTGAGAGAGTGGAATGGGCCATGTATCAACAAAGTAGTACATATTTATATCTAGCTATTGTACTTGTTGGCTATAAACTTGACTATATGTGACATGGCAACATCATATAGCCAGCAGTTGGCTATATTATTAACCATGCTCTTGGAGAGTAGAAGAGAGAAACAAGGGAGGAGGGCTAGCTGTAGCACGGACGCTGTTGTCAGATGGGACTCGTGTTTATAGAATAGGAGTATTGAGCACTCGTGCCTCTTTTTTTGAGGGAAAAATTAGTCGTATGTCTAGTACCACTAGTTTGGTGCGTGCGACCTATAGCTGTCATCACTTTAGGTCTACTTTTCGAACCGCGACTACGCTTCACAGTACATATTTTTCACGCATTTATCCTCCTATATGTACTCCTAGGCTATTTCCACGTGCTCCCATTCGCCGACATGTGGGACATAGAGCATCTGGGTCGTAGTGCATGCACGACTCGGAGCATATGCCGGGGTACTTTACATTTCAGACCTCACGAATTACATGCAAACCCCCCGCAGAAGAATAAATAAATCAATGAATTACTACATGAAACCGGATTATTTTCATGGAAACCGGAGCATGTTCATTTAATTTTGGACATAACACGTTTATAAAAAAATGACCGGACCTAAACCAGTCTATGGGCCTCTTTGATTTTTCCCGAACAAAGGGCCTCTTTGATTCGCAGGATACTGAAAACACGGGAATGGGGAAAGTATGATGGCGATGAACCAAGACGAGGAGAACTGTAACTCAGTTAGAGGTTAGAGTTGGATTCTAACCCTGAACTAACTCTAAACCAAAGATGTGTACGGATGGCAGGGTTAGATTGACAATAAATGCTCTATCTCAATCATTTGACTACTTTGGACCCTATTTTTAGTCAGACTAAAATAAGGACCTTGGATCCAAGCACCCTCTTGGTGTGGTCGGCTCTTCTATGGCCTCCTCCCGCTCACAATTGACATAAACGAACCATCTATACAATCAAGCATGCAAAACATGATAATTTTTACTTTGTCCATACAAATGAGATATCCCACTTAAACATACAAGTCGTCAATCAAGCTTCACAAAATAAAAAAACACTTCATGAAACAAAGAATGAGCTAACTCATCACGGAAGTTGTTCACGATAGGGAGGGAGCCCGGAGCCCCTCACGCATTGAGGGAGGAGCTCGCCATCGTTGCTCTGGAGGAAGGCTCTGTAGAGCCCAAGCCCCGGGAACCCCTCCGACGCCGGCCCTTGCGAGTTGAGGTCGACACCGGCATGGGTAGCAGGGCCGCTTGCCGCCGACTGGGAACTTAATCTTTGGTCCTCTAAAAATAATGCAAGCCTGTATCTAAATGTTGGAAATATGCCCTAGAGGCAATAATAAAATGGTTATTATTGTATTTCCTTGTTCATGATAATTGTCTATTATTCATGCTATAATTGTATTGACCGGAAACCGCAATACATGTGTGAATACATAGACCACAACATGTCCCTAGTGAGCCTCTAGTTGACTAGCTCATTGATCAACAGATGGTCATGGTTTTCTGACCATGGACATTGGATGTCATTGATAACGGGATCACATCATTAGGAGAATGATGTGATGGACAAGACCCAATCCTAAGCCTAGCACAAGATCTTGTAGTTTGTATGCTAAAGCTTTTCTAAATGTCATGTATCTTTTCCTTAGACCATGAGATTGTGCAACTCCCAGATACCATAGGAATACTTTGGGTGTACCAAACGTTACAACGTAACTGGGTGGCTATAAAGGTGCACTACGGGTATCTCCGAAAGTGTCTGTTGGGTTGGCACGAATCGAGACTGGGATTTGTCACTCCGTGTGACGGAGAGGTATGTCTGGGCCCACTCGGTAGGACATCATCATAATGTGCACAATGTGATCAAGGAGTTGATCACGGGGTGATGTGTTACGGAACGAGTAAAGAGACTTGCCGGTAACGAGATTGAACAAGGTATCGGGATACCGACGATCGAATCTCGGGCAAGTACTATACCGGTAGACAAAGGGAATTGTATACGGGATTGATTGAATCCTTGACATCGTGGTTCATCCGATGAGATCATCGTGGAACATGTGGGAGCCAACATGGGTATCCAGATCCCGCTGTTGGTTATTGACCGGAAAGTTGTCTCGGTCATGTCTGCATGGTTCCCGAACCCGTAGGGTCTACACACTTAAGGTTCAATGACGATAGGGTTATAGGGAAGGTATGTACGCGGTTACCGAATGTTATTCGGAGTCCCGTATGAGATCCCGGACATCACGAGGAGTCCCGGAATGGTCCGGAGGTGAAGATTGATATAATGGACGAAGGGTTTTGGAGTCCGGAAGTGTTCCGGAGGTACCGAGTGATGACCAGCATGACCAAAAGGTGTTTCGGGAGCCCCGACAAGTGTTGGGGGGGGGGCTTCATGGGCCAAGGGGAGGGGGCAAACCAGCCCACTAAGGGGCTATGCGCCCCCTCACCTATTCCCACGTTAGGGGGCTTGCGGCGCCCCATCTAAGGTTCCCACCTGCTGGCTTGGGGGCCAAGTCACCCAAAGGGGAGATCCCATCTGCCCTGGTCGCCGCCCCCTAGGGGAAACCCCAGGGCGCCTCCCCCTCTCACTTCCCCCTATATATAGTGGAGGTTTTGGGGCTGCCCAACACATTAGTCTCTCTCTCCCAAGGCGCAGGCCTACCTGTCTCCCTCCTCGTCTCTCGTAGTGTTTGGCGAATCCCTGCTGGAGTACCGCACTCCTCCACCACCACCACGCTGTCGTGCTGCTGCTGGACGGAGTCTTCCCCAACCTCTCCCTCTCTCCTTGCTGGATCAAGGCATGGAAGACGTCACCGGGTTGCACGTGTGTTGAACGCAGAGGCGCTGTTGTTCGGCACTTAGATCGGAATCGACCGCAATCTGAATCGCCACGAGTACGACTACCTCATTCGCGTTCTTGCAATGCTTCCGCTTAGCGATCTTCAAGGGTATGAAGATGCACTCCCTCTCTCTCTCTCTCGTTGCTAGTCTCTCCATAGATTGTTCTTGGTGATGCGTAGAAAATTTTGAATTTCTGCTACGTTCCCCAACACTAAAATACTTAGAAAGGTGAACTTAATCTTTGGGCCTCTAGAAATAATGCAAGCCTGAAACAGAAATACCTAGAAAGGTGAACTAAATCTTTGGGCCTCTAGAAATAATGCAAGCCTGAAACTTAAATACCTAGAAAGGTGAACTATATCTTTGGGCCTCGAGAAATAATGCAAGCCTGAAACTGAAATACCTAGAAAGGTGAACTAAATCTTTGGGCCTCTAGAAATAATGCAAGCCTGAAAATGAAATACCTAGAAAGGTGAACTGAATCTTTGGGCCTCTATAAATAATGCAAGCCTGAAACTCAAATACCTAGAAAGGTGAACTGAATCTTTGGGCCTCTAGAAACAATGCAAGCCTGAAATTGAAATACCAAGAAAGGTGAACTGAATCTTTGGGCCTCTACACATAATGCAAGCCTGAAATTGAAATACCTAGAAAGGTGACCTGAATCTTTGGGCCTCTAGAAAGATTTATTACCTCCTCAAGCAGCATCAAACAATTCCATGCGTGCACCAGAAATCTATAGCAAGTTTGATCAGGATCTACTTTTCCAAATCAGAATTAGCGCTAGAGCAAGCAAGATCAATGATATGGCTGTGAGACAGAGAAGGAATAAACAAACTCACCCCTCTCGCGACCTCCCTGGTAGATGCGCCGCTGCCGCGCACGACAGAGGGAGAAAAACGATTGGTGAAGGGGGAGCGGGGCGACCTTCGAAGGTCGGAGGGAGAGGGCGGCCGGAGTAGGGCGGCGGAGGCCGGAAGGAGAGGGCGGCCGGAGGAGAGAGAGGGCGAGCGGCGCTTGGGCGGGAGGCCCTATGGGGAACAGAGAGGAGTCGTGCGAGAGGGGGGTGGCGATCTGGTGCGGGCAGGTGAGATTTTTTTAGGGGAGCGATCTGGTGCGGGCAGGTGAGATTTTTTTAGTTCTCTTTTAGTGGGCCCAGGATAACTAACCAAATTAGAACCTCTCCGTCGGGCTAGTTTTTTTAGCTGGGTTAGAGCAAACTAGCTCAAACTAACCCCTCTTGTTTCGATAATTTGAGGCTATTTCAACCCAAACTAGCTCTAACTCAGGGATCCGAATAAAGAGGAGTGTTACTGTACATGCTACAGTGTGGACCGTAGCACATTGTTTTTTATGGCCATATCACCACACTATTGTTTTCTACTACTGGTTCACTGGGCTACCGTGGTTCGCACGGCTGGTTCACTGGGCTGCCGTGGTTCGCACTCCTCCGACCTGAGTAGTAGTCCCTCCGTTCCTAAATATAAGTCTTCGTAGATATTTTACTGTGGACCACATACGGATGTATACAGATGCATTTTATGTATAGATTCACTCATTTTTCTTTGTATGTGGTCCATAGTGAAATCTCTCCAAAGACTTATATTTAGGAACGGAGGGAGTAGTATAGTACTAGTATATACAGCATCATTCTTTGCTCCTTCTTACTACTCCGACATGTGGGAGAGCCAGCATCCGGGTCGACGTGTCATGCACCAGATTAAAGTGCGAAACGGAAGGGGGGCATCACCCTGGTGGGAGCACCAGTAATTCATGACTATAGTGAGTGGTCATATCACAAGTCTTTCCAGCAGTAACGCGCCGTCAAATTGCACA
Source organism: Triticum aestivum (assembly GCF_018294505.1). Classification (NCBI taxonomy): domain Eukaryota; kingdom Viridiplantae; phylum Streptophyta; class Magnoliopsida; order Poales; family Poaceae; genus Triticum; species Triticum aestivum. Next base: position 70,315,824 of record NC_057804.1, read on the forward strand.
GCCCCACTCGCTCACCCTCCTCGCCTCTCTATCAAACCGCCTACCCGAAAACTACCGCGCGTACTGCCCGGGAAAAGCCCCGCCCTCAACTTTTAACTACGCGAAAATAGTTCGAGCTTGTTCGTTTCTATATAAATACAGTACTTACTGTATGTTTATTCACCTATGGGGTTGTTCAATGAATGGAGGGGCGGGGAGCACAAGTGAACAATACTACCTCTGTCCAGGTTTATTGGTCCCCATTGTATTTCGTGCCAAATTTTGACCATAGATTAAACTAAGAAAATGTTCACGCATGTCACCAAACATTATATTTTTCAAAACTATGTTCAAATACGAATCCAATCATAATTTTTCTTGACATGCATTAAAATTTTGTTAGTTAAATCTTTAGTCAAAATTTGGCACAAACTATAAAAGGGACCTATAAACCAGGACGGAGGTAGTACTGTAGTAGTACTAAGTAGGAGTCGCAGACTAGTCACCTTAAATAGAGAGTTTCTTTTCTTTAATGCCATGCACACAAATTGAAACGCTTGTTGTGGAGAGAAAAAAGATAATCACTCCACTATATATGGACGCAGGGGCCTGAGAGCTTGCTTTACTAGGGTTGCTCTCTTCATTCTCTCATCCTCTCTAGATATAAACAAGACATCGGTAGCGACATTTTCTCTCTGCTCACCGCTGGTCACAGATCCGGCCGGACCCCTTCGGCCGGTGTGTGTAGAGGACTAAAAGGTGCATTGTTCACGCGGTCATCGCCGCCGAGGGAGGAAACCCACAACTGCCGGAGGGGCCCGATCCTTTGCCCGTGCCGTTCTCTCCGACACAGTGTCGGCTCGGGAGGTCCTCCGACCCTTCTTCCTCCCTGTCATATTGTCCGCAGACCCGACCTACCGCCGCTGACATCCCGGCGACCCTCAGGTATAAGTTCTTGGAAAGCGGCCTTGCTCTAATGCCCCAGCTCCCCACGTGTCTGCATGTGCATCTTTTTCTACTCCCATCAGCTCTTCCAAAGCCACCTAAATTTTTAGTATTATTAGAGGTAAAGCAGATAGAAAGTGGCGGCTGGTGGACAAGTCAACAGAGTATGTCCATGATTAGATTTGCTGCCATCACATAGTAAAAGGTCTCCAAGATTAGATTTGCTGCCCTCACATAGTAAAAGGTCTCAGGATTAGATTTGCTGCCCTCACATAGTAAAAGGTCTCAGGATTAGATTGTTGCCCTCACATAGTAAAAGGTCTCAGGATTAGATTTGCTGCCCTCACATAGTAAAAGGCCTCCAAGATTAGATTTGCTGCCCTCACATAGTAAAAGGTCACCAGGATTAGGTTTGCTGCCCTCACATAGCGTGAACAAGCTCGGCATCACCACTTTATGCCTCCTTGTAGGTACATTGTGCTGATGCGTCCACTGTCGCATGTCCTTATACCAACCTTTTGCTGTTTTTTTTGCTGGTAAACCAACCTTTTGCTGTAAGGGCGCATGTAAAATGAAGCGATCACACTGTTACCTTAGGGACATGTCTAACCAGTGTTATTGTTAATCTAATGCCTCCAGTGATAAGATGCAATTAAACTGTGTTACAAATGGCACTCCTGCTGTTTTCCCCAGTATGATAAGTAAGTTGCTCCTTTACGCTGCTGAGTGTCCTGGTGTCCCCACGGTCCCATGCCCTTAAACCAACTCTTTAGCTGCTGTTGATTTACTGTGTCTGGTAAACAAGCAATGCCACCATTGAAGTAATCCCATATCCGAGGAATCTCATTGTTGATCGTAATGCTTCTGGTAACATGAAGCATTGCTGACGTTTTAAAATTTCTACTGTCCTTGCGTGATTGCCATGAACATAATTAAGATGCTTATTTTCATTTTGTATAGGTTTCGTATATTCTTATTGACTAGCAACTGTTTACTTTCTATCATTTTGTGCAGATAGGGATATCCATTTCACCTTGTCGCTATTGTGACCTTTTGGTGAACTGCACAAAACACTTTTTTTGGAATGAGTGTCTTGTGCAATTCAACTAAAATGTCACGTGGGCAACATCTCTCAATTTTGGCGGAACTGCACAAAATGGTTAAACTAAAGTGAAACCATGCTCTCATGTCTCCTTGTTTGTGCTATGCAAACATGTTGTGCAAACAGAAATACTCTACTACAGATGTTGTGACGGTCAAGAGCAACATCTCTCAATTTTGGTGGAACTGCACACAAAATGGTTCAACTAAAGCGAAATCATGCTCTCCTGTCTCCTTGTTTGTGCTATGCAAACATGCTGTGCAAACAGGAATACTCTACTACAGATGTTGTGACGGTCAAGAGCATTCGCCAAGTTCTTCGATTGTATGACATGGCTAGCCAAGATGGATTTAATCGCGATATTAACTTTATCAAAAGGCTCTAATGGGTTGGTTCTGAATCTTGCAAGCTGGGAATCAATGAGATGTGTAAGCATCTTTGTTGTACTTATTATTTGAATCTTATTTGTTGGTTCTGAATCTTGCAAGCTGGGATTCAATGAGACGTGTAGGCATCTTTGTTGTACTTATTATTTGGATCTTATTTGTTGGTTCTGAATCTTGCAAGCTGGGAATCAATGAGATGTGTAGGCATCTTCGTTGTACTTATTATTTGGAGCTTATTTGTTGGTTCTAAATCTTGCAAGTTGGGAAACACGACATGATGATGCAGAGGATAGCAACCATAACAAACAATTCAAACTTGGTAGTATTATCTTTGTGAAAGTGCGACAAATGTGTTGATCGTGTGCGTCCTGAGAATAATAATTCTAATTGTTGTGCATGTTGATCCTGTGGTACTGATAGAACGAGCCAATGCATTGCTTGTTTTAAGTATAAATTTCTATTAAAGCTAATTAAATTTAAGTAAAGTGACCACTAACTCCTGTTATTACATTACCAATACAGACCCGCTCATGAACCGACGTGTGGCTGGAGTAGGTTTCTAAATGGAGGCGTTTGAATGCGCCGAGGGTGCATCTTCTGTCGGGCGTGCAGCGGACGAGGGAGGGGTAGTAACTGAGGGGTAGTAACTATTGTCGCCTGTACACACTCAGCTTACTGTTGAATCCAGTTCCCCAAGAGCTGAAAAACGAACTGCTGCTGCCGCCTACACACTCGTTCACTCGAAGAGACTCCAATGGCGATCCGAGGGGTGATCATGCTGGATATGGACTTCAGGAAGGAGTTAGTTCGCCGTTCAGTCCTATGACTGCACCAAGTTGAATGTGATGTACACCAACGATACGGATTCGGTGAAGCTCTGCCTCACCTCAGTCCTATGGCTGCACCAGGTTCTGGAGCATTCGCCCGTTTCATCGGCAGCACCGACTGCACCTTCGCTACGGTGGAGAGAAGGAAGAACGCGATGATTCGGCCATCTTGTGCAACAAGCTTGTCAACATCCAGAAGCAATACAAGATCATCAGCAACGGGCAGGAGAAGGACTCCGTGGTTGACCTCGCTGAGACCATCATCGACCCCTGATACGCCAACATGAAAGAAGACGACCTGAACACGTGGGAGGTACCTCCGAATCTAGCCTACATAACCTATGCGGCCAAGGACGCATATGCATGCTACGACATGTACAGGGAGATCTTGGACATGAGGGCGTGTCTGCTTCCCGTAACCGACAATTACACGGACAGCCGCAGCGTCATGATCAAGCATGCCAGGAAGGTCTAGATGTTGTACTTTATCTATTTATAAACACCTTTATCATATGAGTGTTTCATGCATTAGCCTATGTGTCATAATTATCTGTTTTGTCCGAAATATTTCTTTTAAGAACCCATTAACCTGATTGCTTTTTTTAGTGGCTATTTGCTAATGTATGTAAACTAGTTCACTTGTCCGTAAAAAAAACTAGTTCACTTGGCTGTCGTGCTTTGAATCTCCTTCCTCACAACATATTCCTCTCCTCAGGTGGACCCAGCAGGTCTCTGAATTTTCTCCCACTTTCTTTTTCGATGTAAACTGAATTTTCTCCTAGTACTTTCCCCTAGAACCAACTCAACTGTCCCACGTCTAGCCTAAAAATTAATAATACCCCGCGTACTATTTACTCATCAAATTAAAATGATATTTTATTTCGTAAGTTGAAAGTTCTTACAAAATAATAATAATAATTGTTTATATATAACTTGCCAAGTTAACTCCTAGTGATTGCGTACATAAGCTTGCAAAGATTTTACTGACGTGCAATCATGTGTTTATGTTTTTATAACATTTCTCCGTCTAGCCCAACATGATATTTTCACCCAGCCCAACAAGTCCGCGGACTTCGAGAAAAATGCAAATGGGATTTAAACGGGATGCATAGATGCTACATCATTGTTTCACCCAGCCCACCAAATGGACTAAAAAAACAAATGGACTGGCTGACATGTGGGCCAGTAGGTGAAGCCTAAGAAGGCGTTGGATTTACACCCAACGGCCGGCATTCTTCTTCAATCTCTCGTCTTCTTCCCCCAGCGCTGCCGGAACCGCCTGCTCCAGCCTTCGGCGTCTAGCGGTGTTGTTTTGCGCTCCTCAATGAAACGCTACCCCGCCGACGGCCAGGCCATCCCTCCACTCTGCACCTCCTGTTATTCTCTGCCGAGTGTAGGCCCATCCCGCACCCGAACCAGTCAAGTTTCCCACTCCTCTCCATCTGCGACTCCACTTCCGCGTCTTCCCCGTCTCCGGGTCATTCCAGTCTGGGGCCTTGCCGTCGTCCACCGCTTCGGTGCGCTCGGCGCGGCGTAGTCAACATACGAGAGTCATCGGAAGAGGACTGTACGTGGAGAGCCTGATGGCTGGGACCCACGAGGTCCATGGTCGCACGCAAGGAAAGTTCCTCCTTATTATGCACAGTACGTGAACTGTACGTGGAAAGGGCTTCTGTATTTCGCGAAAAAAACGTCCCCCCCCCCCCGCTGACAGGTCGAACCCACCAACTATATCTTTGCACGCAAGGAAGTGCCTCCTTATTACGCACCAAAAAATGAATACCCCCTGCTAGCTGGGACCCACCATAGTGGGTGGCTGACTTGTGGGCCTACTAAGTTGACGAGGATTGAGGGCTTTGTCAACTTAGTCAATATGAACGATTCTAGCTCCAGTGACCGTATGATGTCCATCCAACGGCCATAGTGGTTCTTCAACATCTGGTCTTCTTGCTCTAGCCGCCCAAAGAAGCGCCGGTCGTGCCGCGTGCTCCTGCCTCTCGTGGCCGGCTGTGATGCCGCGGAGGCCTCACCGCCCCTTACTACTCCCACCGCTGGCCCAGGGTATCCCTCTACTCACCCACACCCCCTGTTATTCTGCGGCGACAGCAGCCTCACGCCGCAGCCGAACCAGTGAACCCTTGTACTCCTCTCTGCGTGGGCATCCACTACCGCGTCTTCCCCGGCTCCTCGTCATCCCCTTCCTAGGCCTCGCCGTCGTCCACCGCCTTGGTGCTCTCGGTGCGGCGTGGTCAATGTGGTCAACGACCGACTTCCATCGAAAGAGTACTGTACGTGGAGAGGCTGACAGCTGGGTCCAAGGCCACAACCCAGTTTTTTTGTGATTTGCCAAGTAAGTCGCTTTGTCAGGCCTGTTGGGCTGCAAATCTTTCAAGACGAGGAGAGCTTCATTCGGCTGGCCGAGAAAATGACCTATCAGTAATGAGAAATGGGCTATACATTTTTAAAACACATCAAACCGGCAATTAGTTTCAAATATCTTTTTTTCATTTCGAGATTTTAAATTACATTAATTTTTATCCATGGAGAATTTGTTGGATTTTATATTGATATACATTTATTTTTTAAATCAGTTTGAATGTGAGTTAAAATTTCGGGATTAAAAACAGTTCGGAATATGCAAAATTTCGTATAATTTTTTAACCGTGGCCACTATATGGGTTGTAATGCTAACAAAAAGAATATGGGCTCCAAACAAAACCTTAAGAATTAGCAAATGGGCTGTAAATTATTAGAAAAATGGCAGATGGGCTGTATGCCGTTTTCCACAGATTTGAGGCTTTCCTAAAAAAGGTTGACGCACAAGCAATGACTGTTGGATGGCCATCCAACGGCCGTCGTGCTTCTTCAATCTCTGATCTTCCTGCTCCAGCCGCTCAAACAAGTGCCGGCGGGACTGCCTGCTCCCTCCTCCCCGTGGCCGGCTGTGCTGCCGCGCAGGCCTCACCGCCCCACCGTACTCCCATCGCTGGCCTAGCCATCCCTCTACTCACCCACACCTGCTGTTATTCTCCGGCGACGGCAGACGAACCAGTAAACCCTCGTTCATTCGTACTCCCCTCCACATGAGAAACAACTGCAGAGTCTTCCCTGCCTCCATGTCGTTCCCTTCCTAGGCCTCACTGTCATCCACCGCCCTGGTGCTCTTGGCGCGGCCTGGTCAACATGGTCAACGACCGACATGCATCTGAAGTGGACTGTACATGGAGAGGCCGACAGCTGGGTCCACGGCCGCACGCAAGGAAATGCCTCCTTATTACGCGCAAAATAATGATTCCTCCACCTGACATCGGGGACCCACCGAAAGGTCCTCAATATTTCACGAAAAAACGTTACCACCGCTGACAGCGCAGACCCACCAGCTATATCTACGCACGCAAGGAAGTGCCTCCTTATTACGCACAAAAAAAATTAATACTCCCCCTGTTAGCTGGGACCCAAAATAGTGGCAGGCTGACTTGTGGGCCTACTAAGTTGACGGGGACTGAGGGCTTTGTCAACTTAGTCAATATGCACGATTCTAGCTCCAGTGACCATACGATGTCCATCCAACGGCCGTAGTGCTTCTTCAACCTCCGGTCTTCTTGCTCCAGCCTCCCAAACCAGCGCCGGTCGTGCCTCGTGCTCCTGCCTCCCGTGGTTGGCTGCGATGCGGCGAAGGCCTCACCGCCCCCTACTACTCCCACCGCTAGCCAGGCCATCCCTCTACTCACCCACACCCCCTATTATTCTGCGGCGACAGTAGCCTCACACCGCAGCGAACCAGTGAACCTCGTACTCCTCTACGCATGGGCATCCACTGTCGTGTCTTCCCCGGCTCCGCGTCGTCCCCTTCCTAGGCCTCACCGTCGTCCACCGCCCTGGTGCTCTCGGCGCGGCGTGGTCAACATGGTCAAGGAACGGCTTCCATCGGACATGGACTGTAGGTCGAGAGGCTGACAGCTGGGTCTATGGCCGCAGCAAGGAAGTGCCTCCTTATTACGCGCAAAATAATTATTCCTCCACCTGAAAGCGGGGACCATCGAATGGGCCACCATATTTCGTGAAAAAAACGTTTCCCCCTGACTGCTGGGACCCACCAGCTACATCTTCACACGTAAGGAAGTGCGTCCGGCAAAAAAAAACGATTCGCCCCGCTGACTGCTGGGACCCACCAGCTACATCTTCGCACGCAAGGAAGTGCCTGACAGTCGGGACCCACCTGGTCGAAGCCTACGTAGCGTTGTCATTCTGGTCGCGAACATGTACCTACATACTGGTCAATGTAGAGGCACGCACATGTCGTAGATGTAGAGGCGCGCATGTAGCATGTACACGTACGTACAACGGCGAGGGTGCAAGAAAGAAAATACGGCCACGTACGTACATACGGGCAGGGTCTCGAACGCCTACTCACGCATATGTACATGGCTGGGTCGGAATGGAGAAACAACGTCATCGTCGTGTTCATGGGGAGCCAACCGGCTGGGTTGGAATAGAATGCATGGTCGTGTTCATCGGGAGGGCTTGGACGGAACAGGCAATGGAAACGAGGCCTGGCGTACCGCACAACAGAGGAAACGGCCTTGTGTTCGACCGGCCATGTTCGAAACGGGGTCCTGTTGATCCGGAGGGGCCTGGCGTACCGCAAAGCAGAGGAAATGGACCTCCTACGGTTGAAACGGGGGTCATGTTGATCGGGAGGGGTGTGATGTACCACAAAACGGACGAAACGGACTTGTGTTGGAGCGCTACGGTCGAAACGGGGGGGGGGGGGTGTGGCATACCACAAAACGGGACTCCACGGGATACTGTTCATCTCCACCGTCGACCTCCTCCAGCCTCCACGGGCTACGGTCGACCTCCTCCAGCCTCCATGGGCTCCTGTTCATCCATCCTCCACCACGCGCTACTCCACCGGCTACTGTTCAACCACCCCTCCACAGGCACCCCTCCACCGTCTACTATTCATCCAGGCCTCCACACCACGGGGTCCTATTCAACCACCCCTCCACGGCCACCCCTCCATCGTCTACTGTTCATCCAGCCCTCCACACCACGGGTTCCTGTTTATCCAGAGGTAACGCCACCGCTCACTGTTCATCCAACCCCCCCCCCACGCAACGCTCACTGTTCATCCCAGAGGCAGCATCGATCGGCTTCAGTTAGCAGCAGTAGCGCAGGAATTGCTCCATCGGGTTCAGTTAACAGCCATCGATCGATGGCTCGGGTTCAGTAATGCGTAGCCTGCAGTGCAATCGCTCGGGTTCAGTTAGAGCCCAACGCCTCGCTTGGCTTCAGTTAGAGCCAACGCCTCGCACACACGCGCGTACGTACGAGAGAAACGCGCATCGCTCCGCCCCGACCTACCACCGTAACCAGCAACTCCCTGAAATTTTCCTCCCCCTCGCTTCTACCACGGTTTTTCCGTCATGGACAGCACAAAGAATATCATGTAGCTACGTCTCCGGCCTGCCCAGGACGAAAAGCCCATTTTCTGTCATGATTTTTTGTCATAGAAGTAGGAGCCCACCACATCTATGATGATACCGGGTTTTGTCACAATTATCGTCATAGAAGTGTCATATGTATGATAGAAAAAAAATTCGTTCGGCCCAAAATGTCACGGATGTGTCTTTTTTTTGTAGTGCTCCATCATTGTCATATTGCTTTTTGCATGATCATGTAGTTGACATTGTATTTGTGGCAAGTCCACCCTCATAATTTTCATACATGTCACTCTTGATTCATTGCATATCCCGGTACACCGCCGCAGGCATTCATATAGAGTCATATTTTGTTCTAAGTGTTGAGTTGTAATCCTCGAGTTGTAAATTAATAAAAGTGTGATGATCTTCATTATTAGAGTATTGTCCCAAGTGAGGAAAGGATGATGAAGACTATGATTCCCCCACAAGTCAGGATGAGACTTCGGACTTTAAAATAAAATAAAAAGAGGCCAAAGAGCCCACCAAATAAAATAAAAAGAGAAAGGCCAAATTAAAAAAGGCCAAATAAAAAATAAAAAATAAAAAAATGAAAGAAAAAGAGAGAAGGGACAATACTACTATCTCTTTTCCACACTTGTGCTTCAAAATGGCACCATGATCTTCATGATAGAGAGTCTCTTGTGTTGTCACTTTCATATACTAGTTGGAATTTTTCATTACAGAACTTGGCTTGTATATTCCAATGATGGGCTTCCTCAAAATGCCCTAGGTCTTCGTGAGCAAGCGAGTTGGATGCACACCCACTTAGTTTCTTTTGTTGAGCTTTCATACATTTATAGCTCTAGTGCATCCGTTGCATGGCAATCCCTACTCACTCACATTGATATCTATTGATCGGCATCTCCATAGCCCGTTGATACGCCTAGTTGATGTGAGACTACCTTATCCCTTTTTGTCCTCACAACCACCACCATATACCACATATAGTGCTATGTCCATGGCTTGCGCTCATGTATTGCGTAAGAGTTGAAAAAGCTGAAGCGCGTTAAAAAGTATGAACAAATTGCTTGGGTGAAACCGGGGTTCTCCATGATGGGAGTATTTTGTGTAATGAAAATCAAGCATGGCCTAACTATATGATTTTCTAGGGATAAGCTTTCTTTGGCTATGCTATTTTGATAAGATATGATTATTTGTTAGTATGCTTCGAGTATTACTATTTTTATGTTTTATAAACTTTTATCTTGAATTATTTGGATCTGAAGAATCATGCCACAGTAAATAAAATTACATTGAGAATTATGCTAGGTAGAATACCACATCAAAAATTCCATTTTTATCATTTACCTACTCAAGGACGAGCAGGAATTAAGCTTGGGGATGCTTGATACGTCTCCAACGTATCTACAAATTTTGATTGTTCCATGCTATTATATTACCCGTTTTGGATGTTTAAGGGCTTTACTTTACACTTTTATATCGTTTTTGGGACTAACCTACTAACCGGAGGCCCAGCCAGTATTGCTGTTTTTTGCCTATTTCTGTGTTTCAAAGAAAAGGAATATCAAACGGAGTCCAAACGGAATGAAACCTCCGGGAGCAATCTTTTTGGAACAAACGTGATCCAGAGGACTTGGAGTGGAAGTCAAGAAATAAACGAGGCGACCATGACGATGGAGGGAGCCCCCTATTGGGCGTGCCCCCTGTCTCGTGGGCCCCTCGGGCGTCCACCGAGCAACTTCTTCCTCCTATATATACCCATGTACCCCGAAAACATCAGAAGTGACCACGAAAAACTATTTCCACCGCCGTAACCTTCTGTATCCACGAGATCCCATCTTGGAGCCTTTGCCGGCGCTCCGCCGGAGGGGGAATCAACCATGGAGGGCTTCTACATCAACACCATAGCCTCTCCGATAGTTGTGGGTAGTTTACCACAGACCTTCGGGTCCATATATTAGCTAGATGGCTTCGTCTCTCTCTTTGAATCTCAATACCATGTTCTCCTCGATCTTCTTGGAGATCTATTTGATGTAACTCTTTTTGTGGTGTTTTTGTCGAGATCCGATGAATTGTGGGTTTATGATCAAGTTTATCTATGAGAAATATTTGAATCTCCTCTGAATTCTTTTATGTGTGATTAAGTTATCTTTGCAAGTCTCTTTGAATTATCAGTTTGGTTTGGCCTACTAGATTGATCTTTCTTGCAATGGGAGAAGTGCTTAGCTTTGGGTTCAATCTTACGGTGTCCTTTCCCGGTGACAGCATGGGCAGCAAGGCACGTATTGTAATGTTGCCATCGAGGATAAAAGGATGGGGTTTATATCATATTGCATGAGTTTATCCCTCTACATCATGTCATCTTTCTTAAGGCCTTACTCTGTTCTCTATGAACTTAATAGTCTAGATGCATGCTGGATAGCGGTCGATGTGTGGAGTAATAGTAGTAGATGCAGGCAGGAGTCGGTCTACTTGTCATGGACATGATGCCTATATACATGATCATGCCTAGATAATATCATAATTATTTGCTTTTCTATCAATTGCTTGACAGTAATTTGTTCACCCACCGTAATACTTATGCCATCTTGAGAGAAGCCACTAGTGAAACCTATGGCCCCCGGGTCTATCTTTTATCATATAAGCTTTCAATCTACTTTTATTTGCATCTTTACTTTTCCAATCTATATTATAAAATACCAAAAATATATTTATCTTATCATATTATCTCTATCAGATCTCACTTTCGCAAGTGGCCGTGAAGGGATTGACAACCCCTTTATTGCGTTGGTTGCGAGTTCTTGTTTGTTTGTGTAGGTGCGTGGGACTTTTGAGGAGCCTCCTACTGGATTGATACCTTGGTTCTAAAAACCTTAGGGAAATACTTACACTACTATTGCTGCATCACCCTTTCCTCTTCAAGTAAAATCAACGCAAGGTCAAGATGTAGCAAGTGGTATCTTGCTAACCCTTTCTGAGACTGCAAAACATAAATGCAGAGCACCTCCAAAGTTCAAGCAGCGACTAAACACATTATAAATCATGGTAGAAAAGATCCAGTCATGATGCACCCAACATTAGCTACACATAATGCATAAATCATGACAGATGTGCCCTACTCAGTTTCTGGCGCTTGTTTTAGAATGTGGTGACACAACATAAAAGTAAATAGATAGTCCCTTCACAGAGGGAAGCAGTAATTTGCAGAGGTGCCAGAGCTTAATTTTTAAAACAGAGGTAAATGAAGTTTTGAGACATGCACACTTCTTATTCACTTCACGACCATCATTTATCAATATCTTCCATGCTAAGCACGCTAGTGGCGGTTCCCAAGCGGAAATGTAAAGGTTTTGACTGCATTGGGAGTTTTTGTTTGATTATTTCAGAGATGAACTCTTTTTCATATTTGCTGTTTGGAACTGGGCATCCCTATTACCGCCCATTTTCTCGTGCGATGGCGAGTGAATAAACACTCGACCTGAGAATAACCCGCTTAGCATGGAAGATACCGACCACCTCCTGTCGTTCCACAAATGATCCAGGCACACAAAAAATATACTTTTTAGAAGTTTTTAGAGGTGGTGTTGGAAATATGCCCTAGAGGCAGTAATAAAATGGTTATTATTATATTTCCTTGTTCATGATAATTGTCTATTGTTCATGCTATAATTGTATTGTTCGGAAACCATAATACATGTGTGAATACATAGACCACAACATGTCCCTAGTGAGACTCTAGTTGACTAGCTCGTTGATCAACAGATGGTCATGGTTTCCTGACTATGGACATTGGATTTCGTTGATAACGGGATCACATCATTAGGAGAATGATGTGATGGACAAGACCCAATCCTAAGCATAGCACAAGATCGTGTAGTTTGTTTGCTAAAGCTTTTCTAATGTCAAGTATCATTTCCTTAGACCATGAGATTGTGCAACTCCCGGATACCGTAGGAATGCTTTGGGTGTACCAAACGTCACAACGTAACTGGGTGGCTATAAAGGTGCACTACAAGTATCTCCGAAAGTGTCTGTTGGGTTGGCACGAATCGAGACTGGGATTTGTCACTCCGAATGACCGAGAGGTATCTCTGGGCCCTCTCGGTAATGCATCATCATAATGAGCTCAATGTGACTAAGTAGTTGGTCACGGTATCATGCATTACGGAACGAGTAAAGTGACTTGCCGGTAATGAGATTGAACGAGGTATTGGGATACCGACGATCGAATCTCGGGCAAGTGACATACCGATTGACAAAGGGAATTGTATACGGGATTGCTTGAATCCTGGACATCGTGGTTCATCCTATGAGATCATCATGGAACATGTGGGAGCCAACATGGGTATCCAGATCCCGCTGTTGGTTATTGGCCGGAGAGCTGTCTCGGTCATGTCTGCATGATTCCCGAACCCGTAGGGTCTACACACTTAAGGTTCGGTGATGCTAGCATTGTTATGGGAAATAGTATGTGGTTACCGAATGTTGTTCGGAGTCCTGGATGAGATCCCGGACGTCACTAGGAGTTCCAGAATGGTCTGGAGGTGAAGATTTATATATGGGAAGTCATCATATGGTCACCAAAAGTATTCGGGGGTTTGCCGGTATTGTACTGGGACCACCGAAGGGGTTCCAAGGTCCACTGGGAGGGTCCACCTGCCCCGGAGGGCCCTATGATCTATATGTTGAAGGTAACCAGCCCCTAAGTGGGCTGGGCGCCATCCCCCTAGGGCCCATGCGCCTAGGGTTGGGGGGAAACCCTAGAAGGGGCGCCCCCTTAGCTTGGGGGACAAGCCCCCTCCCCTTGCCCCCCCCCCTCTAGATCTCATCTAGAGGGGCCGGCCCCCTTTCCCCTTCACCCTATAAATAGAGGGGAGGAGGGAGGGCAGCAGCACCTCATCCAAGGTGCAACCCTTCCCCTCTCCAACACCCCTCCTCCTTTGTTTGAGCTTGGCGTAGCCCTGCCGGAGAACCGCTGGTCCTCCACCACCACGCCGTCGTGCTGCCGGAGTTCTTCCACAACTTCTCCTTCCCCCTTGCTGGATCAAGAAGGAGGAGACGTCCCCGTGCTGCACGTGTGTTGAACGCGGAGGCGCCATTGTTCGACGCTTAGATCGGAATCAACCGCGATCTGAATCGCTGCGAGTACGACTCCTTCATCCGCGTTCTTGCAACGCTTCCGTTTCGCGAATCTTCAAGGGTATGAAGATGCACTCCCCTCTCTCTCGTTGCTAGTCTCTCCATAGATTGATCTTGGTGATGCGTAGAATTTTTTTAATTTCTGCAACGATCCCCAACAGGTGGCACATGCAAATTTACTTAGGACGGCAGGGTAATACCGCATATAGGTAGGTATGGTGGACTCATCTGGAATAACTTTGGGTTCAAGGTTTTTGATGTACAAGCAAAGTTCCCACTTAGTACAGGCGAAGGCCGGCAATTGAGATTGAGAAGCGGACAGCTAGAGAGCAACAACAATAATAACCATGCATTATGCATAAGTAACATTGGACACTAGCATGAGTAGGATATGAACACCATGAATATAAATATCATAGAGGCTATGTTGGTTTTGATTAAAATACATGCATGAACATGTGCCAAGTCAAGCCACTCGAACATTCAGAGGAGGATACCGTATCATCATACTACATCACAATCATTTTAACGCTATGTTGATATCCAAGATAAATCATTATCAACTCCCAACTACTTATGCATGGCATGAGAAACTAAAATCTCTAATTGTCATTGCAAACATGATTAATCATAATGGGCCGAATCATGGATACTAGGTAAAACATATTTACAAAAACAAAACAAGTCGAGTTCGTACCAGTTTCTCCCTGCCACGACCAGTTCATCGGATGTTGTCATTATTGCCTTTCACTTGCACGACCGAATGATACGAAAATAATAATAGTGCAAGAGTGCCATGGACTAAGCTGGAATCTGCAAGACATTTTATTCAACATGAGAAGACAAAAGTAAATTGTGCTCTTATTAGTTCAACAATTATTCATATGAGAGCCACTTAACATTTTCATCGTGGTCTTCTCCTCAGTACAACTCGAATAAAAAGAAAAGAAGTTCAGAGAAACACACTGAAATATTTTTGAAGTTTTTGGTTTTCTAGAACGGGCAAATAAAAGGGAAAAGCAAAAACGAGAAAAACTATTTACACGGGAAAGCTCCTAACAAGCAAAAGAAGAACAAGGAAATCTTTTTGGGTTTTCTTTTTAATACTACTAAGGATGCAAATAAAGTAAATTACTACAACTTGTTTTTTTGTTTTTTCTAAAGTTTTTCAAACACACAAGAAGAAAGCAGGAAAATAAATCTAAGCATGGATGATACAATGAAAAAGTGTGAACACCGACTAGTGGAGTATGTGGAAATGGATGTAAGGTCGGTGGAAACACGTACTCCCCCAAGCTTAGGCTTTTGGCCTAAGTTGGTAATCGATCAGTAGCCTAGAGGGTAGAACGGGTGCTGAGGAGCGGGCATCCACTCATCCCACTGCTGAGGCTCCTCCTGTGCCTCTGCAGCAGCGTGAGCGTTCCAGTAGGCGATGATGTCCGCACGCATGATCTAGTATCCGCCCCTGGCAGTAGAATCAAACAAAGCAGGCGCATGCAATGGAATAACATCACAAGTTTCAATGCTATAAACCAGGTTGTAGGGAATGGCGATGTCAGGATGATTATGTACAAGGAAGTGATGGTGCACCATGGTTGCACAATCTAGGTAAACCTTAGTCAGAGGGAAATCATGAGGGCATATCTCAACCTCGAAGTGAGCCACCAAACGAGTAGCATAAATCCCACCATGTATTTTGCCCTGAGATTTATTAAGATGCAGGCAACGAGCCACGATAGCTCCCAACCTATGTGTGTTGTCACCCTCAAGTGCACGACGTAAAACAACAAGGTCTGGTGAACTAAGTCCACCCACCATCTCTCTAGCAAGCAAGCATTTAGTAGTGAAGAGTGCAAAGTAACAAACAGTAGGAAAATGTAAGTCAGCGGTGGTGATGGCTGACACTCCCCTCTCAGGACACACCGTCAAAGTGCGATAAAAGGCCTCAAACTTGGCTGGCCTAGGCTCGGCCAAGCTCCCATCAGAAGGGATCATGCATATGTTACAAAATTCAGTAAGTGGTATCTAATGATTTTCAGCATATAAATCAAAGCTCACTTCAGGAGGATTATTCCTAGGCAGGAAATTAAAACTTTGAACAAAGATGTTTGTGAGGATTTGGTGCTGATCACACTCATCTGCAATGAAGTCAGTGAGGCCGGCATTAGCAATATATTGCATGAACTCCTCAAAAGTTCCAGCCTCTTGTAGGAATGGGATTTGCGGCCATTTGCACGGCCGTACTTCCGCCAACCTCCGAGGGTGGAGATCACTGTCAGAAGACTCCCCAATAACACCCTTGGAGTTCTTCCTCGAGCCAAACTTCCTGAAGATTTTCATGTTCGCGTACAATTTTTGGAAAATAAAAATTTTGTGGTGACAAAAATTTGTCAACAAACCTTCACAAAATTGATAGCAACTACTCCTAGGGATACATAGAGGCCTGATAACCCACAAGTGTATGCGATCAGTTGTAGCCTCTTTCAGTAAGTAAGAGTGTCAAACCCAACAAGGAGCTAAAGGTAGAATAAGTATTCCCTCAAGTTCTGTCGACCACCGATACAACTCTACGCACGCTTGACGTTCGCTTTACCTAGAACAAGTATGAAACTAGAAGTACTTTGTAGGTGTTGTTGGATAGGTTTGCAAGATAATAAAGAGCACATAAATATAAACTAGGGGCTATTTAGATAAAGAAGCAATAAAGTAAATATTAGTGTGGAAAAGTGGTGGTAGGAGTTGTGAAGTTGTCCCTAAGCAATTGCCTACTTTACTAGACCAATAGCAAGTTTTATGTGGGAGAGGCATAATCTAACATACTTTCTCTTCTTGGATCATATGCATTTACGATTGGAACTCTAGCAAGCATCCGCAGCTACTAAAGATCATTAAGGTAAAACCCAACCATAGCATTAAAGCATCAAGTCCCCTTTATCCCATACGCCACAACCCCCTTACTCGTGTGTATGCTTCTGTCACTTAAGCAACCGACTATAAGTGAATCATGAACGTATTGCAACACCCTACAGTAGGAATCCCTCACGCTTGCACAACACGGAGGGCACAATAGGACAGCAACATAACCACAAGCAAGTTAAGCCAATCATAGAAATTCACCAATCACCGGTAGGACAACGAAAATCTACTCAGACATCATAGGATGGCAACACTTTATTGGATAATAATATGAAGCATAAAGCACAATGTTCAATTAGAGGGTACAACAGGTTGCGGGGGAGTGGACCGCTGAATATATATGGGGGAAGGTGATGGAGACGTTGGTGAAGATGATGGAGGTGTTGGTGTAGATCGCAGTGATGATGATGGCCCCCGGCGGCGTTCCGGCGCCACCGGAAGCAAGGGAGAGAGAGGCCCCCTTCTTCTTATTCTTCCTTGACCTTCTCCCTAGGTGGGAGAAGGGTTTCACCTCTGGTCCTTGGCTCCCATGGCATGGGAGGGGCGAGAGCCCCTCCGAGATTGGATCTGTCTCTCTGTCTCTCTCTATTCCTGCGTCCTCAGATTCTAATTTTTTCACCGTTTCTTATATAACCGGAGATCCGTGACTCCGATCGGATTGAAACCTTCACCAAGATTTTTCTGCGAAAATTAGCTTTCTTGCGGCCAAAGAAGAGCATCAACCGCCTTATGGGGTGCCCACGAGGGTCAGGGGCGTGTCCCCCTGCCTCGTGGCCCCCTCGGGAACAGTATCGCGTTGATTTTTCTTCCAGAAAATTATAAATATTCCAAAAATATTCTCCGTCCGTTTTTATCCCGTTTGGACTCGGTTTGATATGGGGTTTCTGCGAAACATAAAACAAGTAACAAACAGGAACTGGCACTGGGCACTAGGTCAATATGTTAGTCCCAAAAATAGTATGAAAAGTTGCCAAAAGTATATAAAAGTTGAATAATATTGGCATGGAACAATAAAAAATTATAGATATGACAGAGACGTATCAGCATCCCCAAGCTTAATTCCCGCTCGTCCTCGAGTAGGTAAATGATAAAAAGATAATTTTTGATGTGGAATGCTACCTAGCATAATCTTGATCATGTTATCTAATCATGGCTTGAATATTAAGACACGAGTGATTCAAAGCAATAGTCTATCATTTGACATAAAAACAATAATACTTTGGGCATCCCAACAATCCTGCCTTTCAAAATATCAATGCTAAAGAACGCTATCCCTACAAAATCATATAGTCTTTTATGCTCCCTTTTCTTAACACAAGGTACCCCTCATGCTCATCCCAGTGTCAGCCAAGCAACTGGTTCATACTTTTTAACGCGCTTCAACTTTTTCAACCTTCATGCAATACATGACCACAAGCCATGGATATAGCACTATAGGTGGAATAGAATATGATGGTGGAGGTTTATGTAGAGAAGACAAAAAGGGAGAAAGTCTCACATCGACGAGGCTAATCAATGGGCAATGGAGATGCCCATCAAATGATGTCAATGCGAGGAGTAGGGATTGCCATGCAACGGATGCACTAAGAGCTATAAGTGTATGAAAGCTCAAACTGAAGACTAAGTGGGTGTGCATCCAACTTGCTTGCTCATGAAGACCTCGGGCATTTGAGGAAGCCCATCATCAGAATATACAAAGCCAAGTTCTATAATGAAAATTCCCACTAGTATATGGAAGTGATAACTCAAGAGACTCTCTATATGAAGAACATGGTGCTATTCTGAAGCACAAGTGTGGTAAAAGGATAGTAACATTGCCCCTTCTCTATTTTTCTCTCATTTTTTTATTTTTATTTTTTTTATTTTTTTGGTGGGCTTCTTTGGCCTCTTTTTTATTATTATTTGGGCTTCTTTGGCCTCTTTTACTTTTCATAAAGTCCGGAGTCTCATCCCGACTTGTGGGGGAATCATAGTCTCCATCATCCTTTCATCACTGGGGCAATGCTCTAATAATGATGATCTTCACACTTTTATTTACTTACAACTCAATATTACAACTCCATATCTAGAACAAAGATATGACTCTATATGAATGCCTCCGAAGGTGTATCAGGATGTGTAATGATCTAGCATAGCAATGACATCAAAAAACGGACAAGCCATGAAAACATCATGCTAGCTATCTTACGATCATGCAAAGCAATATGACAATGAATGCTCAAGTCATGTATATGATGATGATGGAAGTTGCATGGCAATATATCTCGGAATGGCTATGGAAATGCCATGATAGGTAGGTATGGTGGTTGTTTTGAGGAAGATATAAGGAGGCTTGTGCGAAAGAGCGTATCATATCAAGAGGTTTGGATGCACCGGCAAAGTTTGCACCAACTCTCGAGGTGAGAAAGGGCAATGCATAGTACCGAAGAGGCTAGCAAGGATGGAAGGGTGAGAGTGCGTATAATCCATGGACTCATATTAGTCATAAAGAACTCATATACTTATTGCAAAAGGTTATTAGCCCTCGAAGCAAAGTACTACTACGAATGCTCCTAGGGGGGAGGTTGGTAGGAGTTAACCATAGCGCGCGCCCGACCTTCACGCAAAGATAAACAATCAAAATACAATGCGCGCCAATTTGGTTACATAGTTAGTAGACCATACGTGCATGCTTAGGGAATCACAAACCTTAACACCAATATCCTTACTAAATACAACCATCTACTAGAACCTCCCACATATTATCATCTCTATGTTGCAAAACTATTGCAAGGAATCAAACATATCATATTCAGTGATCTACAAGTTTTATGTAGGATTTTATGACTAACCATGTGAATGACCAATTCCTGTCATCTCTCTAAATAGATATAAGTGAATCAAGAGAGTTTAATTCTTTCTACAAAAGATATGCACACACTCTAACAAATATAAGTGAAGCAAAAGAGCATTGTACAAATGGCGGTTTTCTATGTGAAGAGAAAAAAGCAATCCAAACTTCAAATGATATAAGTGAAGCACATGAAGCATTCTATAAAGCCATACTCAAAAGATTTAAGTGAACTGCAATGAGCATTCTATAAATCAACGATGGACTATCTCATACCAGCATGGTGCATAAAATAAAAGTGAAAACTAAATGCAGAAGACGCTCTAAGACTTGCACATATCGCATGAACGAAATGAATCCGAAAACATACCGATACTTGTTGAAGAAAGAGTGGATGCCTTCCGGGGCATCCCCAATCTTAGACGCTTGAGTACCCTTGAATATTTACTTGGGGTTCCTTGGGCATCCCCAAGATTGAGCTCTTGCCTCTCTTCCTTTTCCTCATATCGAGACCTCCTCGATCAAACACTTCATCCACACAAAACTTCAACAGAAAACTCGGTAAGACCCGTTTGTGTAATAAAGCAAATCACTACACTAAGTACTATTGCAAACCAATTCATATTTTATTTTTTCATTGTAGCTACTGTAATATAACTTTTCCATGGCTTAATCCACTGATATAAATTGATAGTTTCATCAAAACAAGTAAACTATGCATCAAAAATAGAATTTGTCTTAAACAGGAAAATCTGTAGTAATGTAAACATTCACCATACCTCTGTTACCCCAAAAATTCTACTAAAACTAGAAAAAATAAAATCTTTTTATAGCAAGAAAGTGCAAAAAGAATCATAATCGTTTGGCGTTCCAGTAAAAAATTTTAAAATCGCGCACTACATCCAAAGTTTCTATCCTGCACCGCACAAACCAACAAGCATTGTAAACATCCTAAAGGAAAACCTTATCACATTATTTTTATAATACAATGGAATTGTACAAGGGCATAATTATTTTTGATGAAAAGTTTCTGTAATTAAGATTCACAAAGTTTCCGTGAGCATGAACAAAGTTCAAGGAGCTCTCCCACTTCAACAATGCTTGTCTTTTTCACTTTCACTTTCCTTTTTGCAAAGTTATGGGTTCCCCTCTTTATTTTTTTTATTTTTTAGGCTATATAAAAGCACTCAATAGAAATAAATGACTCTCTAAAACTTCTGGGTTGTCTCCCTGGCAACGATTTCTTTAAAGCCATTAAGCTAGGCATCAAGTGCTCAAGCAGTTTCTTGCAATTTTATCATATTGGAAACATAGAGAGGTGGAGATATAGTTCCTCTCTCATCATAATTTCAAGTAGGATCAACAAGCACATGCATATTATATCTATCAAAATCATCATGTGTAGTAGTAAAACGCAACCCATCAATATAATCTTTAATAAGAGCAAACTTCTCCGATATAGTGTAGTTTGGAGAATTCAAAGAGATAATAGGACTATCATGCGTGGGTGCAATAGCAACAATTTCATGTTTAACATAAGGAACTATAGCAAGTTCATATCCATAAGCATAATTCATATTGGCATCTTGGCCACAAGCATAGCAAGCATCATCAAAAAGGGGTATTTCAAGAGAATCAACAGGATCATAACAATCATCATAGCAATCATCCTTCGGTAATCACGAAGGGAAATAAAACAATGTATGAGTTGAAGAGTTACTCTCATTAGAAGGTGGGCACGGGTAGCTAATCCGCTCTTCCTCCTTTTGTTCTTCGCTCTTCTCATCATCTTTTTCATCCAATGAGCTCACAGTTTCATCAATTTCTTCTTCCATAGGCTCCTGCAAAATATTAATCTCTTCTTGGATAGCGGAGACTTTCTCAATAAATGCATCAATATCGGAATTGCATTCATAATTCTCATAACAATATTTAAGTATAGCAAAAATTTCAGGTCTGTAAACAGCATCATCAAGATTTTCACACTCTTTAAACAAAGATTCAATCTCATAAGCACCCATAAAAGCAACAAATTCTTCTATTTGTTGCACATCATAATAATCATATATACCATTAGCATAAGAAGCCAAGGTTTTATCATCATTAAATTTGCATGAAAAGGAAAGGTGTGGAGCCTTCATCCTAGAGCAACAAGTATAATCATATCTCAAGCATAGTTCTCGAGCATACCAATGCAACATATGAATTTGATCCCATAATAATTTCCCTTTTTGAGTCAAGCAATAATCCCTAAAGTATTCACGTTGATCCAACATGTCTCCCATAACATAATTGAATGGGGTTTTCTCAGGATAACCAAAGTAGTACATAATACTTTTCACATAACCAGCATCGAGGGTTTTAGGAGGTTCCCCATCTCCATGAGTAGCAAGTACACCTAAATTTTTTGGTATTTCGTGTTCCATATCCATAACCAAAGATAGAGAACAACTAAGAATAGCAAATAAAAATTACTTAGTGATAAAGCAAACAAGCACACACGAGAATATTCACGCCACGCTATGACTCCCCGGCAACGGCGCCAAAAAAAGGTCTTGATAACCCACAAGTGTAGGGGATCAGTTGTAGCCTCTTTCGATAAGTAAGAGT
This sequence comes from Triticum aestivum, assembly GCF_018294505.1. Lineage (NCBI taxonomy): Eukaryota > Viridiplantae > Streptophyta > Magnoliopsida > Poales > Poaceae > Triticum > Triticum aestivum. The sequence continues at coordinate 70,338,005 of NC_057804.1, forward strand.
GTCGAACCCAACGAGGAGCTAAAGGTAGATATTCCCTCAAGTTCTATCGACCACCGATACAACTCTACGCACGCTTGATGTTCGCTTTACCTAGAACAAGTATGAAACTAGAAGTACTTTGTAGGTGTTGTTGGATAGGTTTGCAAGATAATAAAGAGCACATAAATATAAACTAGGGGATGTTTAGATAAATAAGCAATAAAGTAAATATAGCAAGTGTGGAAAAGTGGTGGTAGGAGTTGTGAAATTGTCCCTAAGCAATTGACTACTCTAGACCGATAGCAAGTTTTATGTGGGAGAGGCATAAGCTAACATACTTTCTCTTCTTGGATCATATGCACTTATGATTGGAACTCTAGCAAGCATCCGCAACTACTAAAGATCATTAAGGTAAAACCCAACCATAGCATTAAAGCATCAAGTCTCCTTTATCCCATACGGCACAAGCTCCTTACTCGGGTTTATGCTTCTATCACTCAAGCAAACCACTATAAGCGAATCATGAACGTATTGCAACATCCTACAGCGGGAATCCCCCACGCTTGCGTGACACGGAGGGCACAATAGGACAGCAACATAACCACAAGCAAATTAAACCAATCATAGCAATTCTCCAATCACCGGTAGGACAACAAAAATCTACTCAGACATCATAGGATGGCAACACTTCATTGGATAATAATATGAAGCATAAAGCACCATGTTCAAGTAGAGGGTACCGCGGGTTGCGGGAGGGGTGACCGCTGAATATAGACGGGGGAAGGTGATGGAGACGTTGGTGAAGATGATGGAGGTGTTGGTGTAGATCGCAGTGATGATGATGGCCCACGGCGGTGTTCCAGCGCCACCGGAAGCAAGGGGGAGAGAGCCCCCCTTCTTCTTCTTCATCCTTGACCTTCTCCCTAGGTGGGAGAAGGGTTTCCCCTTTGGTCCTTGGCTCCCATGGTGTGGGCGGGGCGAGAGCCCCTCCGAGATTGGATCTCTCTCTCTTTCTCTCTCTCTGTTTCTGCGTTCTCAGATTCTACCCTTTCACCGTCTCTTATATATCCAAAGATATGTAACTCCGATTGGATTGAAACCTTCGCCAAGATTTTTCTCCGAAAATTAGCTTTCTTGTGGACAAGGAAGAGCATCAACCGCCTTACAGGGTGCCCACGAGGGTCAGGGGCGCACCCCCCTGCCTCGTGCACCCCTCGGGCACCGTATCGCATTGATTTTTCATCCAGAAAATCATATTCCAAAAATATTCTCCATCCGTTTTTATCCCGTTTGGACTCCGTTTGATATGGGGTTTCTGCAAAACATAAAAACATGCAACAAACAAGAAGTGGCACCGGGCACTGGGTCAATATGTTAGTCCCAAAAATAGTATAAAAAGTTGCCAAAAGTATATGAAAGTTGAATAATATTGGCATGGAACAATCAAAAATTATAGATAGGACAGAGACGTATCAAGGCCATAGCAAGCATTCAAACTACTTGGAACACTAAGAATACAACATGCAAGCTCATCTACAGCAGCACCAAGCGTAGCTAATTATTCAAATTATAAACCAGCAAAACAAATACTAATTGAACAAATGGTGGAGTCACATACATGGCAACAATCCCCCTAAACAGTTTCAGAAACGGAGCTTCGAGCTCAGAGATCGAACTCCGCAGGTTTGAGCTCAAGAACATGGGAGAGAGAGCAGTGGGGATTTTTTTCTGGAGGTAAGTGATGATGTTGTCTAAAGAGATAACTGAGGGGGGCCCATGTGGGGACCACACCCCACCAAGGCGCACCCGAGGGTCCTGGCGCACCCAGGTGGGTTGTGCCCACCTGGTGCACCTCCCTCTGGTATTATTTGCACCAAAAATTCTTAAATATTCAGAAAAAAATCATATCAGATTTTCAGAGCATTCTGAGAACTTCTATTTTTGGGTCCTTTTTTTATTGCACGGAAAATTTAGAAAACAGACAAAACATGCCATTTTGTTTTATTTAACTAATAAAAACATAAAACAAAAGGTAGGGAAAGAAGGTAGTGCTTACTAAATTCATCAACTTCATACCGCTCAGAAATGATTCATTAATAAGGTTGATCATGTCTTATTAACAACCACTTTCGATTAGCATGAAACCGAAGAACTTTCGTAAATCACTAAGGTACCTCAATGGGGATATGCATTTCCCCAACAATAAGCATTTCATATTTCTTTTTGACAGTAGGTAAAGGTATTTGAAAACTTCCAATAGTGATTGTCTGAGAGTTTTCAATAACATTAATACCATTCACTTGGAATTGTTTCTTCGGAAAGTGCACCATATGCTCATTACCATTAATATGAAAAGTAACCTTCCTTTTATTTCAATCAATAACAACCCCTATAGTATTCAACAAGGGTCTACCAAGGATAATCGACATGTTGTCGTCCTCGAGCATCTCAAGTATAACAAAGTTAGTCAAAATAGTAACATTAGCAACAACAACAGGCACATCCTCACAGATACCGATAGGTATGGCAGTTGGTTTATCATCCATTTGCAAAGATATTTTAGTAGGTGTGAGTTTGTTCAAGTCAAGTCTTTTATATAAAGAGAAAGGAATAACACTAACACCAGCTCCTAAATCACACAAAGCACTTTTCACATAATTCTTTTTTAATAGAGCAAGGTATAGTTGGTATTCCCAGATCTCCAAGTTTTTTAGGTACTCCATCTTTAAAAGCACAGTTAGCAAGCATAGTGGAGATTTTAGCTTCCGGTATTTTTCTCTTATTTGTATGATGTCTTTCATATACTTTGCATAAGGAGACATTTTAAGGATGTCAGTCAAGCGAGTACGCAAAAAGACTAGCCTCAGCATTTCAGCAAAGCATTCAAATTCTTCATCATCTTTCTTTTTAGTTGACTTGGGTGGAAAAGGCATAGATTTTTGAACCCATGGTTCTCTTTCTTTACCGTGTCTTCTAGCAACAAAGTCTCTTTTATCATACCTTTTATTCTTAGGTTATGGGTTATCAAGATCAACAAGTGGTTCTATCTCAACATCATTATCTGGTTCTTTATCATTATTTGGTTGAGTGTCTTCATGAACCTCATCATTGTCTTTTTCATTATCACTAGGTGGATGTTCATTACCAGATTGAGTTTCAGCATCAGAGATAGAAGTTTCATTTTCATTATCAGGAGGTTTGTCTATTTCAGGTTCACTGGAAGCATGCAAAGTCCTATCATTTTTTTTATTTTTAGAAGGACTAGGTGCACTAGTGTCCTTTCTTTGCGAATCTTGTTCAATTCTTTTTGGGTGTCCCTCAGGATAAAGTGGTTCCTGAATCATTTTACCTCCTCTAGTTGCAACTCTAATAGCAAAGTCATGTATATTATGATTCATTTCATCAAGTAATTCTCTTTGTGATTCAGCAACTTGTTCTAACTGGGTTTGAACCATAGAAGCATGTTTTCCAACACCTCTAACATCATTTGACATTCTAAATAACAAGTCACTCAAGCAAGAAATCATATCAGAATTATATTTCAATTGTTTCATAACGTTTGCATTGAAGTGATCATGCTTTCCAATGTAATTATCAAACTCATAAAGGCATTGACTAGAATGTTTATTATTAGGATCATCACTATCATTGAATTTCATTAAAGATTTTACCTCTACCACCTTGGGTGGTGGTGGTGCTTCAAGCCCATGTATTTCTTTGATAGGTGGTAAATTTTTACCATCCTTGGCATTAATACCTTTTTCCTTCATAGATTTCTTTGCCTCTTGCATATCTTCAGGACTGAGATATAATATACCCCTCTTCTTCGGAGTGGGTTTAGGCGGTGGTTCAGCAATAGTCCAATCATCATAATTTTTCAATATGTTATTCAATAATTTCCCTGAAAACACGACCAGCACAACTATCAAGGAAGTCCCTAGAAGCATCAGCTAGTCCATTATAGAAGATATCAAGTATTACATTTTTCTTAAGAGGAGGATTAGGCAAAGCATTAAGTAACTGGCAAAGCCTCCCGCAAGCTTGTGGGAGACTCTCTTCTTTAGTTTGAACAAAATTAAATATTTCCTATAAGGCAGATTGTTTCAATGAGCAGGAAAATATTTTTCAGAGAAGTAGTAAATCATATCATGGGGACTACGCACACAATCAGGAGCAAGACTATTGTACCAAGCTTTAGCATCACCCTTTAATGAGAAAGGAAATAATTTGAGAATAAAGTAGTATCGAGTTTTCTCATCATGAGTAAAAAGGGTGGCTATATCATTCAACTTAGTAAGATGGGCCACAACAGTTTCAGTTTCATAACCATGGAAAGGATCAGATTCAACCAAAGTAATTAACACTGGGCCGACATAGAATTCATAATGCTTATCATCAATATAAATAGGTGAAGTAGAAAACTTAGGGTCACATTTAATTCTAGCATTCAGAGATTGTTCTTTATACTTGTGTAATAATTTCTCTAGATCATCTCTATCCTTACAATCAAGAATATCTCTAGTTGCCTCTTCACTCATCACATAGCCTTCATGTACCTTATGCAATTCATATCTAGGAGGGCTAGCTCTAACGAGTGTTTCTGGAGTTTCAGTTTAAATCTCATCATCAGATTCAATAGCATCATTATCAAGCATGGTACTAGCATCATCATAAGCATAATTCATAGTAGAAGTAACATCATCAATAACTCGCGACATATCAGAATTAATATCATGTGGTGGTGTTGCAAGTTTACTCATAACAGAAGGTGAATCTAAAGCAGAATTGGATGGCAATTCCTTACCTCCCCTCGTCTTTGAGGGAAATATTTTAGTCTATGGATCCTTCAGATTCTTCATAGTGATAAATTAATAATAATCCCAAGTGACTCAACAAATATAGCTACGTTCCCCGGCAACGGCGCTAGAAAAAGGTCTTGATAACACACAAGCATAGGGCATCGCAACAATTTTCGATGGTAAGTATTTAACCCAAATTTATATATTTGACACAAGGGGAGCCAAATTATATTTGAAGGTATTAGCAGCTGAGTTGTCAATTCAACCACACCTAGAGATTAATTATCTGCAACAAAGTGATCAGTAGCAAAGTAGTTTGATAGTAGTGACAGCAGCAACGGTAACGGTTATAGTGATAACAGTAATATTGTAGCGGTATTGATAGCAGTAGAAATAGTAATAACTTAGCAAGAACAATATATGATAAATTCGTAGGCATTGGATCGGTGACTTGTTGGATGATATTCATCATGTGACAGTTATAACCTAGGGCAATATGGCACTAGCTCTAGTTCATCGATATAATGTAGGCATGTATTCTGTAAATAGTCATATGTGAAAAGAACTTGCATGACATCTTTTGTCGTACCCTCCCGTAGCAGCGGGGTCCATATGGGAAACTAAGGGATATTAAGGCCTCCTTTTAATAGAGAACCGGAACAAAGCATTAACACATAGTGAATACATGAACTCCTCAAACTACGGTCATCACCGAGAGTCGGCCCGGTTATTGTCACTCTGGGGTTGTCGGATCATAACCGTAGTAGGTGACTATAGGTTGCAAGATCAGATCTGAAACATAGATATAATGATGAATTCATAAACGGTTCAGATATGAGTTCATGGCACCCGGGCCCAAAGTGACATGCATTAAGCATAGCAAAGTCATCGCAACATCAATCTAAGAACATAGTGGATACTAGGGATCAGGCCCTAACAAAACTAACTCGATTACATGATGAATCTCATCCAACACCTCACCGACCAGCAAGCCTACGAAGGAATTAGTCACTCGCGGTGGGGAGCATCATGGAATTGACGATGGAGATGGGATGGTGATGATGAAGAACGAAGATCCGCCTCTCCGGAGCCCCAAACAGACTCCAGATCTGCCCTCCCGAGGAAGAACAGGGCTTGGCGGTGGCTCCGTCTCATGGTTTCCGATAATTCTTTCACGTTGATTTTTTTCTGGAATAATGTGATTTTATAGTATCAAGAGGATCGTCAACGAGGCCACCAGGTGGGTACAACCCACCTGGGCGCGCCAGGAGAGGGGGGCGCGCCCTGGTGGGTTGTGCCCACCCAGGAGCCCCTCTCTGGTGGGTCTTGGCTCCAAAAATCCTCTTTTATTCCATTAAAAATCCTCGCAAAGTTTCGTTTCATTCCGAGAACATTTATTTCTGCACAAAAACAACACCATGGTAGTTCTGCAGAAAACAACGTCAGTCCGGGGTTAGTTTCATTCAAATCATTCAAATTAGAATCCAAAACAAGAGGAAAAGTGTGAGAAAAAGTAGATACGTTGGAGGCGTATCAATGCTTTATAAGCGAATATGTAGATTCAACAAAAATAAAAATTGCGTAAAAGTGAATAGATACACCCTTCGAAGAGGTAAGTAGAGATCTGTAGAGGTGCGAGAGCTCATAGCTTAAATTGAGAGATTAAATTATTTTGAGAGGTGGTCGTATAATTTTATGCGAAGACATCAATACTGAAGCATATCAACAAGCAACCATGTATTTCAAAATATCAACACTAAAGAAAGCTATCCCTAGCCCATTATGCTCAATCATTGATCCGTTCATGAAGCACACTCAAATTTTAGCTATATCCATGGAGCATCCCCAAGCTTAGGCTCTTGTCACTCCTTATTCCTTCATCCATCGTGATCTCACCTAATACTTGAAAACTTCAATCACACAGAACTTAACAAAAACCTTCGTCAGATCCGATTGTATAATAAAGAAAATCACCATGTTAAATACTATTGCAAACCCATTCTTATTTTATTATTACATTATACCTACTGTATTCCAACTTTACCATGGCTCATACCCCCCGATACAATCCATAGATTCATCAAAATAAGCACACAATGCAACGATAACTGAATCTGTCAAAAACAAAATAGTCTGTGGCAATTTGAACTTTGACCATACTTCTGTAACTCTAAAAATTTCAAAAAATTAGGAAATGTGATCAATTTGCATATCAACATGTGTAAAAAAATTAGAGCAAAAGCATGTTTCGATGAATTTACAAAATTATAGAACTGGGTGCAAAAGTTTCTGTTTTTCAACAGGATCATGTCAACTATCATCCAACATAATCCTAAAGGCTTTACTTAGCACAAACATTAATTAAACATGAAAACACAATCATAATAGTAGCATAATTGTGCATACACATAAGAATAAAAAATAAAAAGTGAAAATTATTTTATTCTTTGGGTTGCCTCCCAACAAGCGATATTGTTTTATGCCCCTAGCTAGGAATAATGCATAGTTTCAAGTATTGTAATAAAATTCAGGGTGATCATCCATACTCATCTCATACTCCCTCCTTTCAGCAGCAAGTTACCTTTGTGGCAAGCAAAAATAATAAAAAAGGGCTAAATTTAATGGGATACGGATCTGTAATACCAAGTTTGGGAGGAATAGGTTCCTCCTTGGGCCCTTTATATGTGATGACTATCTCTTCATTATAAATATTTCTTTGGTTATACTCTCTAAGTCTATTCTTAAGCACAAGCCCTAATCCATTATTTTGTATAGCAAAGTTATCATTTTGTTCAGAAATTTTATCAATCAAAACGGATGGGGGAACCTTTTTCCTTAGATTTTCAATGTAGGCAACATAATCTGGAGATTGTAATCTCCTTATCTCCTCTTGATTAAAAAGGATTTCTTCTATAGGGGGACAACCACAACTTAAATTGTAATGAGCAAAAATTTCGCGTGCTTCTTTCATAATATGCCCAAATTCATAAGCTAAAAATATTGTGGTAACACGCTTAACAGAAGGATCATGGATATTCGAGAATTCTAAAAGAATCCTTTGTATAGAAGGATGCATGTGAAAAATTTGTCTTTCAAGTTCAACTATGAGCAAAGATATTGCATCCGCAAGACTAGAGGTTTTATTAAGAATTGACCCCCCAACATCGTTAGCGTACCGGCACAAGTAAAGAAATCTTGAATAACCCTTTTTCCAATAATATTACCACTTCCTATGCGGAGTCTTTTAGTATGCATGATAGTAGGTTCCTCTTCATTAGGATCATCATTACAAAAATCATCAATTTTTTCTTTAGTAACCTCATAGATATTTTCTTGAGACATTATGACTACGCAAACAAGATCACAAGCAAACAAAAGATCAAACAAGAAAGAAAGGCAAACAAAAAATATTTTGTATTTTTTTGTAAAAACTTTTTAGAAGTGGGGGAGATGAAAACGAGAGGCAAATGGAAAATAAAGTAATTGCAAGAAGATGAGAGTTTATGTGTAGGTACTTGATAGATGTTGATGACGTATTCATGCCACCAATACCAGAAATTGGCTTGTGATGAGAAACTAATCCTCCTCGGCAATGACGCCAGAAATTCTTCCTCCTACTTGTGAGCTGCGTTAGGATTTCCCCAAAGAGGAGGGGAGGATGCAGTACAATACAGATAAGTATTTTCCTCAATTATGAAACCAAGGTTATCAATCCAGTAGGAGGACTAAACAACACTATGTAAACAACACCTGCACACAAACAACAAATACTTCCAACCCAATGCGTAGAGGGGTTGTCAATCCCTCAACGGTATTGAGATAGATTAAATTGCATTGGATTTGATAAATAAATCTAACTAAAACACAAAGTAAAATGAATAAATAAAATTTCAGCAATGTATTTTTAGTTTTAATATATGATAAAAATAGACCCGGAGGCCATAGTTTTCACTGGAGACTTCTCTCGAGAAAATAGAATACAGTGGGTAAACAAATTACTATTGGTAAATTGATGGAAAAGAAAATAATTATGACGATATCCAAGGCAATGAACATGTATATAGGCATCACATCCAAGATTAGTAGACCGAAACGATTCTACATCTATTACTATTACTACACACATCGACCGCTATCCAGCATGCATCTAGTGTATTAAGTTCATGGAAAAACGAAGTAGTGCATTAATAAAGATGACATGATGTAAACAACATAAAATCATGTATAAATAAACACCATCTTGTTACCCTTAATAGCAATGATACATGCGTGTCATGTCTATTTGTATCACCAAGATTGAGCACCGCAAGATAGAACCCATCACAACACCTCTTCCCATGGCAAGATAAATCAATCTAGTTGGCCAAACCAAATTAATAAACCGGAGAAGAAATACGAGGCTATAACAATCATGCACAAAAGAGTTCATAGAAAACTCAAATAAAATTCATGGATAGAACTGATCTTAAACTCACAATTCGTTGGATCCCAACAAACACGCAAGAAAAAAGAGTTACATCAAATAGATCTCCAAGAACATCGAGGAGAACATTGTATTGAAGATCAAAAATAGAGAAGAAACCATATAGCTACTAACTACGGACCCGTAGGTTTGTTGTAAACTACTCACCATCATCGGAGGGGCAGCAAGGATGATGAAGAATCCCTCCATGGTCGTTGCCCTCTCCGGCAGAGTGCCGGAAAAGGCCTCTAGATTGAATCAAGTGGTTCTGGAACTTGCGGCGGCGGAAAAAGTGTTTCATTGAATCCCCTAGGTTTTTTGGGATTTTAGAGTATTTATAGAGGCGGAGGAGGTCAAGGCGGTGCCCGTGGGCTCCACTACCCACCAGGGCGCCGAAGACCCCTGGCGTGCCCTCGTGCCTAGTAGGACCCATGTTCCTCCTCTCGTGGCCTCCAGAAGCTTCCATGGTCTCTTCTTGCCAGAAAAAAATCTCCAAAAAAATCTCGTGACATTTGGACTTCGTTTGATATGGATATTCTACAAAGTAGAAAATAAGCAAAAAACAGCAACTTGCACTCGGCACTAAGTTAATAGCTGAGTCCCAAAAAATGATATAAAGTTGCTAGTAAAATTAGATGAAACATCCCAGATTAATAATATAATAGCATGCAACAATAAAAAAATTATAGATACATTGGAGACGTATCAGGCGGCAACGGCTGAGGTCGTGGTTCAGATGAAGGTATCCGAGGCGAGCGCTCCGGTGCCACATCCCACGGTTCTGAGAATCGGTCTCCACACCAGAGTAACAGATATCCAAACAAAGAACTGAACTAATGGTATTCAAAGAAGAATTTTCTTATTAGATTCAAAACCGGTCCCAATGCGGGTCTTAGGGTTTGGTAAGATCAACTGATTTACCCACCTTTAACACAATATGAGGGATCCAATTATCGTGTAGAAATTTGAATGATGTTCCCATCTTGGTTAAATACCCCATATCCCAGAACCTCAATCTCACAACTCTTCTATTTTGTTTTGCGAGTAAGCATGCGGTTTTATTATTACAAAGCAATACAATTACAATTTGCTAACACATGATTGTAAATCATTTAAAGAATAAACCCAATAAGTACCTAACATTTGGTCTAGGAACTACCTACCGAACGAAACATTCGGTAGGAGATAACCAGCTAGGCAAACACAAATGTTCTGTAGGATCTGTTGTTGCTAGTGAACAATCGTGCATCTCTCGGCTTAAAGCATTTCTAACTGATCCCCTATAACCAGTTAGTGGAGTATATTTAGTTTTTTACTCCACTAACTGACACCTAGATGATCCCCAATCCGGCTGTCGTGGTGGGAGCACAACAGATGCCATGGGATGGCTAAAGAGAGGAGGAGGCTTGAGGGCACTGGTGGGCTCCAGAGGCGGGGTTGGCATGAGCGAGCGCAGGATGCAAGACATACCCAAGTTTGGGGCTCTCTGGAGATATGACACCCCTAGTCCTGCCGAGCGTGGTTGAGATGCAATAGTACATCGTTGCTCCTAGAGATGTATGGAGGAAGAAGGAAGGTTGGGCAAGGCTTCGGCTACTCCTTCTCCCAGGGTGTGTTCTACTGATCAGTGGCTAGTTCATGTGTGCTTAGTGCTTCTGCTATCTCGCTTGCCCATATGTGTGAGGGCTCCTGGGGATTTTATAGGCCAACCCCCAAGGGGTACAATGGTAATGTTACAAGGCCGTAGGGCTGGGTCGTCAGTGTCTGGGGACCCGGGCTAGGACCCGCCGGGTGCCTGCAGTTCGCCGGGTTCCCCTAGGTGCGGCCCCAGCGTGCCTAGGGGTATTCTGCGCCATCTTGTCGATCGTCAGGGAGTGGCCGAGTCGAGTCAGGTACAGTGGCACTCCGTCAGGTTGCCGCTTGCTGGCATCTATGGTGACGACAGGGGCACTGTTGCCACACCGGCCCTGGTCAGGAGGTAGGTGAGGGGCACTATTGCCATGCTCCGGCTGAGCAGAGGCATGGGCAGGGCACTGTTGCCTTGGTCATTTGGTGGATGAAGACTCGTCCCATCGTACGGCCTGGATGGGACGGGAGCTGACCCATGGCTGGGTTGAGGAACACGCCAAGAGCGGAGCTTGCTTGTCGGGGAAGTCTTGGCATGCCCGGTTCGGTTGTCTTGTGCTGGTTGTCGAGGCCGAGTCGAGGGGCCTGGCCGGGTCGGAGAGTTCGGCCGGGTCGAGGGTCCTGGCCGGGTCGAGCGACCCGGCCAAGCGCGGGCCGGCTTGAGGGGCGATGCTGGCCCCATTGTTTTTTAAAAGGATCCGGGTTCCGTTGCCTGCCCGGGGCTCATCCCCCCGACAGTAATCCCCGAAGCTGTGAAGGTCCACCGTCTTTGGATGGGAGGGCCTTCATAGTTTCCCCCCTTGAAAAGGCGAATCCTGCGACCATCGGGTCCGGCAACACCCACTGTGTGCCGGTTTTTGGAAACCGAATCATAGCATCCCGACAGCGGCGGGAAACTAGAGAGTCCGACGAATCTTGGGGCAATCCCTCAGGCTTCGCGCGGGCGCCACGTGGTGCCTGGAAGTCGGAGGGGCCTGATAGGCCACGCACATGACGGGACCAGGCGACACGCTGGGGCCTGCTGCCGCGTGCCCTTGGCCCATGCGCGTAGATTTATTGTGGCATCCGGGAGTCGGTTGCTCTTCCCCGTGCAGTTATTGCGCGCGTAAATGCGCACTTATTGCGGGGTAGTGGGAAAGGTGATCGCAAACAATCCCACTCCCCCACGTTCAAACCGAGTCTTATAAATTGGGGCGAGGGGGGCGGCGGACATTATTCTCGCTCGCGCTCCCCTGCCTCTTCGCCCTTCCTCTGCTTCTTGCGACGAGTTCCACCGTCGTCCATATTCCTTCCTTTCTTGCATCCCCGTCAATGGCGCTGCCGTCGAGCTCATGGACAGGCTCGATGGTCACCACCGATGATATCTCCTACCTCTGCTCCTCCCAGTGCTTGCCGAGGGAAATGGAGGTGGTCGTGCGCCTACCGCGGGGCGAGCAGAGGCCGCAGCACTAGGGCACTGAGCGCGTGGTCTTCCTCCCGCACTTCGAGCGCGGGTGTGATCTTCCAGCGAGCGCCTTCTTCCCCACCATCCTAGAGTTCTTCGGGCTCCAGCCCCATCATCTAGGTGCTAGCGCCATCGTTAAACTGTCGGGCTTCGTCATCCTCTTCGGCGGGTACATAGGGGTCGAGCCCACGATCGACCTCTAGGCGCGCTAATTCTCCTTGAGGCAGCAGGGACCAACGACCTGTGAGTTCTCCGACTGCGGGGCTGCCGTCATCTTGAAGCGCTCGGGCGCTGACTGCCCCAAGATTCCGCTAGAGGATTCTGCCAAGAAATGGCAGAATTCTTTCTGGTATGTCCGCAACCTCGGTACGGACCGCATCAACCTGCTAGCCTTTGCCATCGCGCCACCGCGGGGCAAAGATGAACTGGGATTATTACCCTAGGCACCCGTCGGAGGAGATTCTCAATCTCTGCGAGCGGGTGTCAGTGGTGAAGGCGCGCGAGGGGCTCAGCGGCACCGACCTCCTCACCGCCTTCATTATGCATCGGGTCGTCTCCCTATAGCAGCGCAGCTGCCTCATCGGGGAGATAACCGGCCTTCAGGACCCCAACCGCCTGGGGGCGACACGCCTGGCGGCGGACCAGATCGCGCGCCGGGTCAACGACATCTCCAAGGCCAATTTGAAGGATGACTGGAGGTTCGGCAAGCCGCCGTACAGCCACTCGAATCCGGCGCCCCTGGTGAGTCTCTGGTCCTTATATTTCGCTACTGCGCATCTTCTCATTCGTCCCAACGCGACGCGGTAGGTGCTTCTGAATGCCATCCGACACCCTTATGCCCGGGCTCCATCGCAGGTTGTGCGGGCGGCGTCGGAGGAGCCCGTGACCCACAGGGGAGGGGAGGAAGAGGACGCCGACGTCGGTGCAAGGCGCCGCATGGGTAAGTCTTGCTTTTTTGCTTTCTTTTTAATGCTTCTTGAGTTGTTGGGCGCGACGCGGCGCAGACGATACTGATGCAGACCGTCGACGCAGTGGCGTTGGGTGGAGGAGGCGGCGATGCGGGCGGAGCCGGGTCGTCGTGGGGGACGGCGCCGAGCCGGCCACACGAGAAGGACAGCGTCGTACCATGGACTCAGGCTGCGAAGGGCGTGGCATACCTGGCCGGGGGCGCGAGGCCAGCCGGCAAGAGGAGGCGCGGTGCTGCGCAGGAGAGGTCGACGAGGCCCGCCGTCCCGGTCTTGTCGGGGTAAGTTTTTCTTCTATCTGCATCCGACTAGCTGGGTTGGCCCTGCACATTGTTCATTTTGTCTTGGGCTTCAGGTCACTGATCGCCCTGGCGAGGGCGCCGGCTGATGCTGCGGCCGCTGAGGACGCCGTGTTGTGGAGGAGCCGGTCCGGCACCATTGACTGGGATGAGGAGGAGGAGCCAGCAGATCCGGACCTCGGCCTGGACCCACCGATGCCGAAGGACTTGCCTCGCGGGATCGGAACAAGGCCGAGGTGGAGCTGGAGGCGGCGTAGGTCCGGGCCTGGACCGATGCTACGACGACATGGGCGCGAGCCGGCGAGGAGCCGGCATGGCGCGAGATGCCGGAGGGCATGGTGGTGGCGGCGACGGTCTTAGAGCCGTCATCGGTGAGGGAGCGCGGCCAAGGAGCCCGGGCTGAGGTGGTGGACCTCGACCTAGAGGTCGTGAGTGTCGAGGACGACACCCTACCGCGGGTCGATGTTGTCGAGTGAGCAGGGGTCACCAGAGGCGTCGGCGATGCCGTCTTGGAGGAGGCACCACGGATGGCGCCACATGGGACGCCTCGGGCATCGGAGGAGGCGCCGAAGGTGGTGGCGCCGCGGGTGGTGGCGGTGCAGACCACCCCGGCTGTCGAGCCGGTGGTGGCGCCGCAAGCCGTCCTGGCGGCCGGATCGTAGGGGGCGTCGGAGGAGGCGCCGACCGCGGCGGGAGCGGCCAGCGGGGAGCATGCCCTGGTGCCCCGGCTAGAGGGGCGTCAGGCCGCCGTGTCGTAGCCGGCACGGGGCGGGGCCGCCGTGGTCTTCGGGCCCCAAACCCAGGAGGAGGCGGCGATGGATGCCATCATCCGTCGTCTGCGCGAGCGGACGGATCAGATCGAGGCCTTCGCCCAGGCCCAGGTGGAGCGGGCACAGGAGCTGGAGCGTGTTGATACGTCTCCAACGTATCTACTTTTCCAAACACTTTTGCCCTTGTTTTGGACTCTAACTTTCATGATTTGAATGAAACTAACCCGGACTGACGATGTTTTCAGCAAAACTGCCATGGTGTTGTTTATTGTGCAGAAAACAAAAGTTTTCGGAATGACCTGAAAATCCACGGAGATAACTTCTAGAAAATATAAAAAATACTGGCGAAAGAATCAAGGCCAGGGGGCCACACCCTGTCCAAGAGGGTGGGGGGCGCGCCCCCTCCCCTGGGCGCTCCCACCTATCTCGTGGTCCCCCTCGAGCTCCACCGACCTCAACTCCAACTCTATATATTCTGTTTCGCGGAGAAAAAAATCAGAGAGAAAGTTTCATCGCGTTTTACGATACGGAGCCGCCGCCAAGCCCTAATCTCTCTCGGGAGGGCTGATCTGGAGTCCGTTCAGAGCTCCGGAGAGGGGGATTCATCGCCGTCGTCATCATCAACCATCCTCCATCACCAATTTCATAATGCTCACCGTCGTGCGTGAGTAATTCCATCGAAGGCTTGCTGGACGGTGTTGGGTTGGATGATATTTATCATGTAATCAAGTTAGTTTTGTTAGGGTTTGATCCCTAGTATCCACTATGTTCTGAGATTGATGTTGCTATGACTTTGCTATGCTTAATGCTTGTCACTAGGGCCCGAGTGCCATGATTTCAGATCTGAACCTATTATGTTTTGATGAATATATATGAGTTCTTGATCCTATCTTGCAAGTCTATAGTCACCTATTATGTGTTATGATCCGACAACCCCGAAGTGACAATAATTGGGATACTTCTCGATGATGACCGTAGTTTGAGGAGTTCATGTATTCACTATGTGTTAATGCTTTGGTCCGGTACTCTATTAAAAGGAGGCCTTAATATCCCTTAGTTTCCACTAGGACCCCGCTGCCACGGGAGGGTAGGACAAAAGATGTCTACATTACATTGATGAACTAGAGCTAGTTCTATGTCACCCTATGTTATAGCTATTACATGAGGAATCGCATCCGACATAACTATCCATCACTGTTCCAATGCCTACGAGTTTTTCACATATTGTGCTTCGCTTATTTACTTTTCCGTTGCTACTGTTACAACTACTACAAAACTGTTATCTTTACTTTTGCCACTGTTACCATTACTATCGTACTACTTTGCTACTAAATACTTTGCTGCAGATACTAAGTTATCCAGGTGTGGTTGAATTGACAACTCAACTGCAAATACTTAAGAATATTGTTTGGCTCCCCTTGTGTCGAATCAATAAATTTGGGTTGAATACTCTACCCTCGAAAGCTGTTGCGATCCCCTATACTTGTGGGTTATCAAGACTAATTTCTGGCGCTGTTGCCGGGGAAGATAGCTCTATTCTTTGAGTCACTTGGGATTTATATCTGCTGATCACTATGAGGAACTTGAAAGACGAAAGAACTAAGATTTTTCCCTCAACTACGAGGGGAGGTAAGGAACTGCCATCTAGCTCTGCACTAGATTCTCCTTCTGTCTTGAGTAAGCTTGCGACACCTAAACCTGCTACTGCTATGAATTCTGATATGTCGCATGTTATTGATGATGCCACTTTTGCTATGCATGATACTTATGATGAAACTACTTCTGTGCGTGATACTACTTTCCCATTAGGTGAATTTCTTGATGAACAACTTGCTAGGGTTAGAGAGAATGAAATTATTAATGATGATATTATTGATGATAGTGATGATGAAGGTTCTCCCCCTAATTATGAATTCCCTGTTGTTACTGAGGGTTATGTTATGGATGAAGAAGCTGCTAGAGCTATTTTTGCTTGCAAAGATAGATATGATCTTAAGAAGTTATTAGCTAAATGGAAGCAACAATCTCTTAATGCTAGAATGAAACCTGACCCTGCTTTTGCTACTTCACCTATCTGCATTACTGATAAGGATTTTTAGTTCTCTATTGATCCTGAGACTATTACTTTGGTTGAATCTGATCCGTTTTATGGCTATGAATCTGGAACTGTTGTGGCACATCTTACCAAGTTAAATGGACTAACCAATGCTTTTAAGGACTACTTGGATAGTTGTGCTGGTTGTGTTTTCAAGGAAAGAACAGTCGACCAAGGTGAATTACTATTGAATAATATGTTGACTAATGAAAATAATTGGACTCTTCCTGAGCCAATTCCCGAGGCAATTCCTGAGCCAATTGAGCCAACTCCTGAGTCTATTCCTAAACCAACTCCGAAAAAGAGAGGTGTTCTATTTCTCAGTCCTGAAGATATGAAAGAGGCAAAGAAATCAATGAAAGAAAAAGATATTAAAGCCGAAGATGTTAAGAATTTACCTCCTATTGAAGAAATACATGGTCTTAATATACAGCCTATTGAAGAAACACATTGTCTTGATAACCCGACACTAGTAGTAAAGGTAAATTCTCTCTATAGATATGATAAAGTTGAAATTCCGTCTACTAAATTTCATAACCAATGCTTAGATGAATTTGATGACTTTATGGCTAGATAAGAAATATTTAATGCTTATGTTGGTAAAGAATTAAAGAATGATGCTTTCGAGATAGGGCGCTTGAGTGATTATATGGCTAGAGTTAAAGGTGAAGTTAAACTCATTAGCAAATATGCTTCTATGGTTACCACTCAAACTGAGCAAGTACTTAAAGCTCAAAGTGATTTGCTTGATGAATTAAATAATAAACATGATTTTGCTGTTAGAGTAGCTACTAGAACTGGTAGAATGACTCAGGAACCTTTGTATCCTGAAGGCCACCCTAAGAGAATCGGGCAAGATTCTCAGAGAAATAATTTAGAGGCAGCTAGTTCTTCTAAAAAGAAGAAAAAAATTTGATAGGACTTTGCATGCTTCTAGTGAACCTGTTATAGACACAACTGAGAATCCCAATAATATTTCTATTTCTGATGCTGAAACACAATCAGGTGATGAACATGAACCTAGTGATAATGTTAATGATAATGTTCATGTTGATGCTCAACCTAGCAATAATAATGAAGTAGAGATTGAACCTGCTGTTGATCTTGATAACCCACAATCAAAGAATCAAGGTTATGATAAGAGAGATTTTGTTGCTAGGAAGCACTGTAAAGAAAGAGAACCATGGGTACAGAAACCCATGCCCTTTCCTCCTAAACCATCCAAGACAAAGGATGATGAGGATTTTGAGCGCTTTGCTGAAATGATTAGACCTATCTTCTTACGTATGCGCTTAACTGATATGCTTAAATTAAATCCTTATGCTAAATATATGAAGGATATCATTACAAATAAAAGAAAGATATCGGAAGCTGAAATTTCCACCATGCTTGAAAATTATACTTTTAAAGGTGGAATACCAAAGAAACTTGGTGATCCGGGAGTACCAACCATACCATGCTCCATTAAAAGAAATTATGTTAAAACCGCTTTATGTGATCTCGGAGCCGGTGTTAGTGTTATGCCCCTCTCTTTATATCGTAGACTTGAATTTAATAAGTTGACACCTACTGAAATATCTTTGCAAATGGCTAATAAATCAACTGATATACCTGTCAGTATTTGTCCGGATGTGCCTGTTGTGCTCGCAAATGTCACTATCTTAACAGACTTTGTTATTCTTGATATTCCCAAGGACGATAGTCCATTATCCTTGGTAGACCCTTTTTGATTACTGGAGGGGCTGTTATTGATTGCAACAAAGGCAATGCCACTTTTCATGTTAATGGTAATGAGCATACGGTACACTTTCCGAGGAAACAACCTCAAGTTCATAGCATTAATTCTATTGGAGGTTTTGAATTTCCTCTTCCTATAGTCAAGAAAAAGTATGATATTCTTATTGTTGGGGATATTCATATCCCCGTTGAGGTAACCTAGTGTTATTCCAAATTTATCTGGTTCCGTGTTATTCAGAATGAGTTTGTTAACAAGACTTGATCAACCTTGTTAGTGGATTCATTTTGAGGATCATGAGATGGATGAAACTAGAAGGCACAACCTTCTGTAACCTCTTTTTATTGTCTATTATTTAGAACAAATAAAGCAAAAAAGTATTATCTGTCTGTTTTCTGAATTATCTGTGCAATAAAAATATCCCAAAAATAAAAGTGCTCCAAATGCCCTGCAAATTTAGAATGATTTTTTATGGAATATTTGAGGATTTTAGGCACTGAAAACACTACAAAGGGGGCAAGCACCTGGCCACTAGGGTGAAGGGCGCGCCCACACCCCCTCGGCACGCCCCCTGTCTCGTGGGCCCACGGTGGCCCCCTCCACTTATTCCTGCACCCACACACACCATCTTCCTCCCAAAAAAATCCCCATCCAGCTCAAGCACGAGGTCTAGCTCATTTTCCTACGATTTTCGATCTCCTTGCTCAAAGCTTCATTCACAAAACTACTTTGCGAGATTGTTGCTTGGTATGTGACTCCTCCATTGGTCCAATTAGTTTTTGTTATAGTGCTTTATTCATTGCAAATTTTTGCTGCATGGGTGACCCTGTTCTTGAGCTTGCATGTCAAATTTATGAGGTCCCAAGTAATTCTTATGCATGATATAGGCTCTAGGCACTTGTAGGAGTAGTTTCTACCAATCTTGTTTAGTTTGATTCACTTTTATTTTGAAGGTACTAAAAATTTCAGAATTTTTTCAGAGAAAGAAATATTTCTAGGAGAATGTACCAAGGTGGTTCCTCAACAAAGAGAGGACCTGGGCGTGCTATGCGCGAGCAAGATGATGAACCACCAAGGGAAGAAGAAGTGCAGGCTTGTGAGTGGCCATCAGAAGATTTTATGGTTAATGGAGGCATCAAGGATGAATTTGACGCTTATGTGCGTAATGCCAAGCTTGAGGACTTCATACAAGATAAGTGTCCTCAGTACTACCAATTGACTGATTCATTCGTGAGAAGGTTTAAATATACATCTCCACGTAATTCTCAGAATGTCCTGTTTGATATTTATGATGAATCTTATACCATGGACCTAGAAGATTTTACTACTGCTTGCAAGCTCCCGTAGTGGGGCAATGTTCATGAACCCCACAAATCTGAATATAAAGATTTTCTAGCTAGTATCACTGTGGGAGAATCTAGGGATATAACACAAGCTACCATAGGGAGCATTCACTTTCCTGCTATACATTATTTTGCTCTCTTCATTGGTAGATGCATTAACGGTAAAGATGAAGCATGTCACATGTGTGTCCCTGATCTTTGTGTCCTCAAGAGTGCTACTTGGGGGCAATAGTTGCACGTAGGTTGCATAATAATGGTATATCTGGAGATTTATTTGGAGGGATTTATGCGACCCGTGTTGCTAATTATCTTGGTATATCCCCACGAGAGGAGGATATGGAGTTGCCTCCTGCTTATTTAGATTATGACGCGATGGTCAAACATCGTTTTATTTTGAGGAATGAACAATTCCTCCAGTATCAATTAATCTTTAATAGGTGCCACATTGTCCATGTTACTCTCCCTGCTCCTTCCCTTTTTGGTTACCAGGCAAAACGGATATATGTTGTCACCAGGGAGGAGGCAGCTGAACACGAGGGAAGAGCGGAGGCGGCTCGCCAACATGCCGCAACTCAACATGCCGCAACTCAGGATGCATCTCAGTACGACCCCAGTTATAACTTCGGATATCAGCCAAGCTATCCTTGGCATAATACCAACTTAGGACAAAAGCCTAAGCTTGGGTTAGTACGTATTTCTCACTGACTTTGCATTCATGTTCACACACTATTCTAGTTGTCAGTGCTCATACTCTTTCATTGTATTATCCATGCTAGTTTAATTTCATTTTCTAGCTTTCTTCTTGTGTGTTTGATAAACCTTAAGAAAAACCAAAAAAGTTAGTTAGTTTAATTTCCATGCTTGTAGTAGTAATTAAAATGAAAACCCCAAAAGATTTCTCGTTCTTCTTTTACTTGTTGGGAGCTTTCCCGTGTAAATAGTTTTATTTTCTTTTCTTTCATTTGGGGGTCAAGAGTAAAAGACCATATTAAAAATGTTTAGTGTCTCTCATATGCATGATTGTTTATTTAACTTAGAGCCCATATTACTTCGTCTTCTCTCTTGAATTGAATGCTTGCAGATTCCAGCTTAGTCCAATGCACGTGCACTATTACTATTATATACACCATTCAGTCGTGCAAGTGAAAGGCAATAATGATGATATATGATGGACTGATTGAGATGAGAGAAGCTGGTATGAACTCGACCTCTCTTGTTTTTGTAAATATGATGAGTTCATCGTTCCCGATTCAGCTTATTATGAAGTAAACATATTTGCAATGACATTCAGAGACTATAGTTGCTTATGCCATGCATAATTAGCTATGAGTTATAGTGGTTTACCTTGCGTGCCAACATGCTATTAAAATGATTATGATGTGGTATGATGGGATGATATCCTCCTTTGAATGAATTGAGTGACTCGACTTGGCACATGTTCACGCATGTAGTTGAAACAAATCAACATAGCCTTCATGATATTTAAGTTCATGGTGGATTATATCCTACTCATGCTTGCACCTAGTGTACATTAATTTTAATGCATGTTCATGACTGTTGTCGCTCTCTCAGTTGGTCGCTTCCGAGTCTTTTGCTATCCTTCACCTATACTAAGTGGCAATAGTACTTGTGCATCAAAACTCCAAAAAACCCAAAGTTATTCCATATGAGTCCACCATACCTTCCTATATGCGGTATCTACCTGCCGTTCCAAGTAAATTTGTCTTTGCCAAACTCCAAACCTTCAAATGAAATTCTGTTTTGTATGCTCAAGCAGCTCATGTTTCAACTAGGGTTGTTTGTATCTTCCATGCTAGGTGGGTTATTCTCAAGGGGAGTGGACTCCGCTCCTCATTGACGAGAAAATGGCTGGTAACCAGGATGCCCAGTCCCATGATCAACAAGATCAAAGCAAATCAAAATAATTAAACAAAACTCCCCCAGGGCTGTTGCTAGTTGGAGGCACTCGTTGTTTCGAGCATGCCATGGATTGATGCTTGTTGGTGGTGGGGGAGTATAAACTTTTACCATTCTGTTTGGGAACCGCCTATAATGTATGTAGCATGGAAGATATCGCCATCTCATAGTTGTTGCGTTGACAGTGAAAGTATGCTGCTCGAAATGTTATTCATCTCTATTTTAAAATTTAGCTCTCGCACCTCTACAAATCCCTGCTTCCCTCTGCGAAGGGCCGATCTATTTACTTTTATGTTGAATCATCACCTTCTTATTAATAAGCACCCGCTAGAGAGCACACTGTCATTTGCATGCATTACTATTAGTTTATATTGGGTATGACTTGACTGGATCTCTTTTACCATGAATTGCTATGTTTAGTCAGTCCTTGATCTTTAAAGGTGCTCTGCGTTTATGTTTTGCAGTCTCGGAAAGGGCTAGCGAGATACCATCTTATTATATCATATTATGATTGTTTTGAGAAAGTGGTGTCATCCGAGTTTTATTATTATTGCTCGCTAGCTGATTATGCCATTGATATGAGTAAACATGAGACCTAAGTGTTATTGTGAATATGGTTAGCTTATAATCTTTGCTGAAAACTTGAATGCAAACATAGTTTGTAAAAGTTTTTCTTTATCACTTTCAGTTTATCAACTGAATTTCTTGAGGACAAGCAAATGTTTAAGCTTGGGGCAGCTGATACGTCTCCAACGTATCTACTTTTCCAAACACTTTTGCCCTTGTTTTGGACTCTAACTTGCATGATTTGAATGAAACTAACTCGGACTGATGCTGTTTTCAGCAGAACTGCCATGGTGTTGTTTATTGTGGAGAAAACAAAAGTTCTCGGAATGACCTAAAAATCCACAGAGATAACTTTTGGAAAATATAAAAAATACTGGCGAAAGAATCAAGGTTAGGGGGCCCACACCCTTTCCACGAGGGTGGAGGGCGCGCCCCCTCCCCCTGGGCGCGCCCCCTGTCTCGTGAGCCCCTTGGAGCTCCACCGACCTCAACTCCAACTCTATATATTCGGTTTCACGGAGAAAAAAATCAGAGAGAAAGTTTCATCGCATTTTACGATACGGAGCCGCCACCAAGCCATAATCTCTCTCGAGAGGGCTAATCTGGAGTCCGTTCGGGGCTCCGGAGAGGGGGATTCGTCACCGTCGTCATCATCAACCATCCTCCATCACCAATTTCATGATGCTCACCATCGTGCGTGAGTAATTCCATCGTTTGGCTTGCTGGACGGTGATGGGTTGGATGAGATTTACCATGTAATCAAGTTAGTTTTGTTAGGGTTTGATCCCTAGTATCCACTATGTTCTGAGATTGATGTTGCTATGACTTTTGCTTAATGCTTGTCACTAGGGCCCGAGTGCCATGATTTCAAATCCGAACATATTATGTTTTCATGAATATACGTGAGTTCTTGATCCTATCTTGGAAGTCTATAGTCACCTATTATGTGTTATGATCCGACAACCCCGAAGTGACAATAATTGGGATACTTCTCGATGATGACCGTAGTTTGAGGAGTTCATGTATTCACTATGTGTAAATGCTTTGGTCCGGTACTCTATTAAAAGGAGGCCCTAATATCCCTTAGTTTCCAGTAGGACCCCGCTGCCACGGGAGGGTAGGACAAAAGATGTCATGCAAGTTCTTTTCCATAAGCACGTATGACTATATTCGGAATACATGCCTACATTACATTGATGAACTGGAGCTAGTTTTGTGGCACCTTATGTTATAACTATTACATGAGGAATCACATCAAACATAATTATCCATCACTGATCCAATGCCTACGAGCTTTTCACATATTATGCTTCGCTTATTTACTTTTCCGTTGCTACTGTTACAACTACTATAAAACTTTTATGTTTACTTTTGCCACTGTTACCATTACTATCATACTACTTTGCTACTAAATACTTTGTTGCAGATACTAAGTTATCCAGGTGTGGTTGAATTGACAACTCAACTGCAAATACTTAAGAATATTCTTTGGCTCCCCTTGTGTCGAATCAATAAATTTTGGTTGAATACTCTACCCTCGAAAGCTGTTGTGATCCCCTATACTTGTGGCTTATCACGTGCCGTGCTAGTAAGATCCCTTTTCCGCCTTCTGATATTTATTTCTTTGCAGCATCTTCTTTGTGGGGGCGCGCTAGCGCTCCCACTAGGTGTAGCCCCTAAGGTTCCGGCCAACTGTGTAACAGTTTGGTCGAATCTTAAATCTCGCTTCTTGCCTTCTTCAGCAATCGGATGCCTACCGGGTCAGTGCCTTAAACCGCCTCTTGGGCAAGTTCCGGGAGCTCAAGGAGCAGATCGTCGCCAAGGAGGAGGACCTCCACGTTGCCGCAGGTATCTCCGTGCTCTTTTCTAGTGGGGGCACGCTAGCGCACCCATTGGGTGTAGCCCCCGAGATTCGGGCTCGAAACTTAAATCTTGCTTCTTTTCTGAATCTCCTTTTTGCAAGCGAGGTGTTATCTAGGCAGACCCAACTGCTTCAGGCCAGCCATCACTACGACCAGCTTGTCGCCGATGCCGGCCATCTTGGGGCCGAGGTGGCGCAGGCGATGGCGGAAGCGGTGGCGGCCCGGCGGTCGCTTGACGAAGCCAGCCGGCTGCAGGAGCAGCTGACGGGCGACAAGAGACGCCTTGAGGCCGAGGTGGAGCTCCTTAAGGCGGAGGCCGCCAAGGTGGTGGAGGCGCAGTGGGCCCTGGCCGAGGTGGACCAGCAACGCGGCAGGCTGGCCAACGAGAAGGGCCAGCTTCAGGCCGAGGTGGAGCGCCTGAAGGGGCAGGTGACCACGGTGGAGGGGGGCCCGCCAAGAGGAGGCCCGCCGTCGCGAGGCGTCCGAGAAGGTGGCCGAGGACAAGGACGCCGAGCTAAAGGCGGCCCTCGCCAAGGTGGCCGACTTGGAGAAGGCACTCCAGGAGTGCGGTCGCACCATTGATCGAGAGTGGCGCGGTACGTTGCTCGAAGCAAAGCACCTGCAAGAATCCTTCTCCAGTAAGTGCTTTTTCTTGAGTTCTGTCGGGTTGGGATCCGACTTCTTGTCCTTGATTTCTTTTTTTTGACTTTCTTTGCTTTCTAATAGGGGCCTTTCCGGAGACGCATCAGCTGGCGGAGGAGGCCGTCCGCTTCCAGCATGACCCGTTGGGGGTTGTTGGCTCCGGAACCAACCCGCCGGTGGCGTGGACCTTCTCAGAGATCATGACCGCCGCCGAGGCTCGCCTGCGGGTCTTGGGTGATCAGATGGGGCAGCTGTCCCAGGGCGGCACGGTGATGACGATGGCTCTATGCCGGGCTGCGTTACGTCGAGCAGCTTCACGCGTCTGGCGCGCTGGCTGAAGATGGGGCCGGATCAGCTCCATGAGTGGCGCGTCTCCACCGCTCGTGTCGGCGCCGAGATGGCGCTCCGCTTCGTGCTGTCTTGGCACCCGGACGTGCAGCTGTGCACGCTGATGGGTCAACGGGCCAGCTCGAGGCAGCAGCTATAGGAGCAGGTCGGCCGGATCGCTTCCTGGGCCAGCTACATCGCCGGGTTCGCCTTCCATGATGAGTTCCACATGGAGCGAGCAGAAGATGGCGAAGTCATGGCTGGCGATGATTACGGACTGCTTCTGCAAGACCCGGAGGGCAGCTCTGAGGAGACGGGCGTCTACCACGATGGGGGTGCCGAGGAGGACACCGGTACTTCGGTGGACTCGGAGGCCGCCTTGGGGGAGCCGTCAACTTCGTGACCCGGTGCTGGGGACGCCTAAGGTTGTCCTGTTTATGACTTAGTAGAATTTGCTATTAGGTAGTAGGTCCACCCACCCATTGGGGCTTTCTAGGTGTAATGAACTCTGTCCGTGGGCCCTTCCTTAAATATTATGTGATGTGTATATTTTGTGAATATCTTTGCTCTTGCTTTTCGGTTTTTGAACCGATTTCTTGCGTTTTTCCTTTCTTGAACCTCCCCCCCCCCCGCAAGTTTGATGGCCGAGGCTCCAGTCCGTGACAAGGGGTTTGGTTTTTTGAGAGGAGCGCGCAGTACTTAGCTTTTCAAAACGTTGAGCGCGAGCGAAACACCCACTGGGCCGGCTGGCGGCAACCCGGTGGAGCCGGTTGTTGAGAAACCGGTCATGCGGCTATTCTTTTTCTTTAGGGCGACCGGCCGGGTTGGTCGACTCGGTGGCTTTTGACTTAGTGTTTGAAGCGTGCCGGAGCTCTGGCCCGTTGTGCTTGCCAGCTGACAGCCAAAGCCGGATCTGTGGCCTAGGGAGAATTGAGGGGCCGCGACGTCCTTAGCGCGTCAGGAATCACCAAGGAAGGCGGCGGGTGGCACCGAGCCGGCCAGCCCCCGAGCCCCCGGGTCAAGCGTGTCGGACTGGTGGCCAGGTTCAGAAGCATAAAAGTAGGAGACACAATTACTTGGTCGACAAAAGGCAGCCCCCGAGCATCGTTCGGGGACTCCGTAGTTTCATGCGTTTACAAAAGGCAGAGATACATACATCCGTACGGCTAACTGTAAAATGGGTGGAGGAGTTTTGCATTCCATGGCCAGGATGTTTCTTCGCCGTCGCTGTCTCTCTTGCGCTTGTTTGACTTGCGTGCGTCAATGAGGTAGTAGGTGTTGCGATCGCACAAGGCCCGGCTGACGATGAACGGGCCCTCCCATGGAGGGGACAACTTGTGCTGGCCGGCTTGCTCTTGGACAAGTCGGAGGACGAGGTCGCCCTCGCGGAATGCGAGGGGCTTGATCTTCTTGTTGTGGTAGTGCCTCAGGCCTTGCTGGTAGATGGCCGAACAGCTAAGCGCCAAAAGGCGGGCTTCTTCGAGTAGGTCAATGCCGTCTTCGCGGGCTTCTTTGGCTTCGGCTTCAGTGCACATCATGGCACGCGGTGAGTCGAACTCGACGTTGGTCGGGATGACGGCTTCGACTCCATAGACAAGGAAGAACGGGGTGAACCCAGTCGATCAGTTCGGCGTGGTTCAGAGACTCTAGAGGACGACCGGCAACTCGTCGAGCCAGCTGCTGGGTGAGCGGATGAGCGGCTTGACGAGCCGCGGCTTGATGCCGGATAGGATGAGGCCGTTGGCCTGCTCGACCTGCCCGTTGGACTGCGGGTGTGCAATGGATGCCAGGTCGAGGCGGATGCTGGAGACGGAGCAGTATTGTGCGAGCGCACACTTGGCGAAGTTGGTGCCATTGTCCATGACGATGCTGTTTGGCATGCCATAGCATACCGTGATGTCTTTGATGAACCGGATGGTTGTTGGCCCGTCCAGTTTCTTGATTGGTCGTGCTTCGATCCACTTGGTGAACTTGTCCACCGCCACCAGCAAATGAGTCATGCCGCCTCGGGCGGTTTTGAAGGGTCCCACCATGTCGAGTCCTCATACTGATAAGGGCGAGGCGGTCGGGATGGTGCGGAGTGCTGATGCTGGCTGGTGGCTGCGCTTGCTGAAGCGCTGGCATCCCTCACACTTGAGGACGAGTGACTCGGCGTCTTGGAGGGTTGTAGGCCAGTAGAAACCATGGCAAACATCATTGGCCACCAGG
Source organism: Triticum aestivum (assembly GCF_018294505.1). NCBI lineage: Eukaryota > Viridiplantae > Streptophyta > Magnoliopsida > Poales > Poaceae > Triticum > Triticum aestivum. The sequence goes on from NC_057804.1 coordinate 70,365,045, forward strand.
GATCGCGACACAGCGTGGTGCCCGCATTCTCCCTGGTGTATGTCGATGCCTTGGTCCTGCTCGACGCAACGCTGGAACACACCGGTGGAGCTGCGTTTGACGAGCTCGTTGTTAATGATGTTGTAGGCGGACGCCCGGCGTTGCACCTGCCGGGCCTCGGTCTCATCCATGGGGAGGACATCGTTCTCCAGAAACTCTAAGATGGGTAGGGACCAAGACGGGGTCATCACCACGGCAAAGACGGCCACCAGGGTGGGTTCCGGTTCGGGGATGGCAACGGGCGGGTCGAGGGCGATGGTGGCCGGGTTGGTGGCTTCAGTCTCTGGGCCGAGCTCGGCAGTCCCCGGGCCGGGTTCGAAAACCCCTGGGCCGCGTTGAGGCGCGGCCAGGTCGTCCAGGACATGGATGGACTCGAAGTCCGGAGATGGATTGACGAATAGCCTGTGCAGGTGCTCGAGGGAGACGCCAGACGGGGTGGACTACAGGGACGAAGCGATCTTGGTGAGCGTGTCAGCCTCCTCGTTCTTCGCGCGCGGGACATGGAGGAACTCACCGCCCTCAAAGGATCCCGACAGCTTCTGGACGAGGAAGCGATAGCTTGCCATGTTGGAGTCACGGGCGTCCCACTCACCGGAGCACTATTGCACCACCAGATTCGAGTCGCCATAGCACATGATGCGGTGGATGCTGAGTTCCTTGGAAAGCCGGAGGCCGTGCACAAGGGATTCGTACTCAGCAACGTTGTTGGAGGCGGCAAAGTGGATCTAGAGTGCGTAGCAGAGTCGGTCGCCCTTCGGGGATGACAGCACGATGTCGGCCCCTAGGCCGAGTCGAATGTTGGAGCCTTCGAAATGCATGCCCAGTGCATCGACTCCGGAGGCGGCGACAGGTACTGGGTCTCGGTCCAGTCGACCAGGAAGTCGACCAAGGCCCGGGACTTGATCGTGGTGCGGGGCTCGTACAAGATGGTGTGGCCGGCTAGCTCGAGCGCGCACTTGGCGACCCGGCCAGAGGCGTCCCGGCACCCGATGATTTCGCCGAGGGGGGCCGTGCTGACCACGGTAATGACATGCTCTTGGAAGTACTGCTTTTGTTTCTTGGCGGTGAAGTACACGCCGTAACACATCTTCTGGTAGTGCGGGTAGTTCTGCTTGGAGGTGGAGAGCACCTCGCTCGGGTAGTATACCGGGCGCTAGACGGCTTGGACCTTTCCCTTCTCCGGTTGCTCGACCACCAGCACCGTGCTGACCGACCGTGAGGTCGCGGCAATATAGAGCAACAACGGCTCCTTCTCGGCCGGCGCGGCCAGGACTCGTGCGGTGGAGAGCATGTGCTTGAGGTCTCGGAAGGCCTCGTCCGCCTGGTTGTTCCATTCGAACGACGTCGTCTTCTTCATCAGCTGGTACAGGGGCAAGGCCCTCTCGCCCAGCCGGCAAAGAAACCGGCTGACCGAGGCCAAGCAGCCGGTGAATTTCTGGACATCACGCAGCCGAGCCGGCTTGCGCATGCGCTCGATGGCCTTGATCTTCTCCAGTTTTGCCTCAATGCCGCACTCCGAGACGAGGAAGCCGAGTAGCTTTCCAGCCGGGACGCCGAAAACGCATTTCTCCGGGTTGAGCTTGACCTTCTATTCGCACAGGTTGGCAAATGTTTCCTTCAAATTGTCGAGGAGCGTGAGGTGCTGCTTGGTCTTCACCATGATATCGTCCACATAGACGTGGATATTGCGGCCGAGTTGCGGCAGCAAGCATTTCTGCATGCAGCGCTGGAAGGTGGCGCATGTGTTCTTCAAGCCGAACGACATGGTGATGTAGCAATACGCCCCAAAGGGCGTGATGAAGGACGTCTTCAGGGCGTCGGCCGGGTCCACCTTGACCTGATGGTAGCCGGAGTAAGCATCCAGGAAGGACAGGAGCTCGCACCCGACGGTCGAGTCGATGACTTGGTCGATCCACGGGAGGGTGAATGGATCCTTGGGACAGGCCTTGTTTAGACTGGTGTAGTCGATGCACATGCATCAGGTCTTCTTTTTCTTCAGGATGAGGACTGGGTCGGCCAGCCACTCGGGATGGAACACTTCCATGATGAAGCCGGCCGCCAAAAGCTTGGTGACCTCTTCACTGATGGTTCTTCTCTTCTCTTCGGAGAAACGTCGCAGGGGTTGACGGACAGGCTTGGCGTCCTTGTGGACGTGGAGCTTGTGCTCGGCGTACTTCCTCGGGATACCCGGCATGTCCTTGGGGGTCCATGAGAAAATATCCAGTTTCTCACGGAGGGAGTTGACGAGCTCACCTTCCTATTTGCTGTCGAGGTGGGTGCCTATGACAACGTACTTGCTGCAGCTAGGGTCTTTTGGGTTCATCTTCACTTTCTTGGTCTCCTTGGAGGGCTTGAAGGCAGCCTCATTAGCCGGCTCCTCGGCTGGGATCAGCGCGGCTGACGCCTCGCCGGCCAGGGCGACGATCCGGTCGAGCTGGCATCGCTCCTCAGCAATGACCAGCGACTCGGCCAGCTTGGCGCCATCTCGGGTGCACTCCAGGGACTTGCGGTAGTCGCCGGTGATGGTGATGAGGCCCTTCGGACCCGACATCTTCATCTTCAGGTACGCGTAGAGGGGGACCGCCATGAATCTGCCGAGCGCGGGTCGGACCAACAACGCGTGGTACGCGCAGGACGGGTCCACCACCTCGAACCAGATCGGTTCACGACGGAAATGGTTGCTGTCGCCGAACAGTACATCGAGCTGGACCCGGCCAATGGGAGAGCAGGAGAGGCCGGGAATGATGCTATGGAAGATCGCCCGGGTCGGCTCCAAGTCATTGGCCTCGAGGTCGAGCTTGGTCATGGTGTCGCGGTAGAGGATGTTGATGCTGTTACCGCCATCGATGAGGACTCGGGAAAACTTGCACGTGCACCGGCAATGGTGGGGTTGAGGACGAGGGCCTAGCCACCCGGATTCGGCATGACAGCCGGGTGGCCCTCCCAGGTCCAGGTGACCAGGCGGTCCAACAAGTGCATGTACTCCGGCTTGGCCGGGATGACGATGTTCACCTCCTGCGGAAGGAGGCGCTCGCTGCGCTTGTCGTTGTTGAGGCTGGTGAAGACGACGTAGGCCGCGTTCGGGTCCGGGTAGGCATCGTCGCGCATTGCGCCGCCGGCTAGGGGCGGCAGTGGAGGCGGAGGCGGCTGACCCGTGCCCGGAGCCATAGCCGGAGGGGGCGGGACGGCTCCTGGCATGATGTGCTTGGTGATGTCGCACTACCGAAGTGTGTGTGTGGATGGTCTTGCGCCGCTGTGGTGCTTGCAGGGGGCATCAATCATATCTTCAAAGCTCATGGCGGGTTGCCACGCCGTTTTGCCGGTCTGCCGGCGTTTGGCTGTCGGGTCCGCCGCGGGCTCGGTGGCCGCGATGAACCGGTTGTCGTAGCGCTGAGCCGGTTGGTCGGTCTTGCACTTGCTGTTCTGCTGGTGCTGCTGCCGGCTGCTTTCCTCGGTCGGCTTTGGGGGGAGACCAGCTTTGCCTTGCCAGCTTCGTCCAGTGCCACCTGGATCTTCATGGCGGATTTGGCATTGGCAAACTTGTCCGCCGTCACCATGAGCGCGGCCATGGTGGCCGGCTCGGAGTGCAAGAGCTTGTGCTTGAGGAGGGTGCCGTCTCAGCACCCGTTGATGAGGTACTGGATCGCTTGAACCTCGTGGACGCCCTCGCAGCTGTTCTGGAGCTCGGTCCAGCGTGCAAAGTAGTCGCGGTCGGTCTCCGTCGGCCCGTGCACGCACATGGCGAGCTGATTGGGGCAGCCGGGTCGTTTGTAGGTTCCCGTAAGGTTGCGGACGAAGGCCTGCTCGAAGTCGACCCACGTGTTGACGCTGCCCACTGATACCTCTCCAACGTATCTATAATTTTTGATTGTTCCATGCTATTATATTACCCGTTTTGGATGTTTATGGGCTTTACTTTACACTTTTATATCATTTTCGGACTAACCTACTAACCGGAAGCCTATCCCGAATTGTTGTTTTTTTTGGCCTATTTCAGAGTTTCGAAGAAAAGGAATATCAAATGGAGTCCAAACGGAGTGAAACCTTCATAAGCGATCTTTTTGGAACAAACATGAACCTGGAGACTTGGAGTGGAAGTCAAGCAACAAGCAAGGTGGCCACGAGGGTGCCCGGCGTGCCCCCTACAGGTGGGCGCGCCCCCCACTCTTGTGGGCCCCTCGAGCATCCACCGACCTACTTCTTCCTCCTATATATACCCACATACCCCGAGAACATCAAAACAGATCACGAAAACCTATTTCCACCGTCGCAACCTTCTGTATCCGTGAGATCCCATCTTGGAGCCTTCACCGGTGCTCCACCGGAGGGGGAATCAACCATGGAGGGCCTCTACATCATCTCCAAGGCCTCTCCGATGAGTTGTGAGTAGTTTACCACAGACCTTCGGGTCCATAGTTATTAGCTAGATGGCTTCTTCTCTCTCTTTGAATCTCAATACAAAGTTCTCCTCGATCTTCTTGGAGATCTATTCGATGTAACTCTTTTTGCGGTGTGTTTGTCGAGATCCGATGAATTGTGGGTTTATGATCAAGTTTATCTATGAGAAATATTTGAATCTCCTCTGAATTCTTTTATGTGTGATTAAGTTATCTTTGCAAGTCTCTTCGAATTATCAGTTTGGTTTGGCCTACTAGATTGATCTTTCTTGCAATGGGAGAAGTGCTTAGCTTTGGGTTCAATCTTGCGGTGTCCTTTCCCAGTGACAGCAGGGGCAGCAAGGCACGTATTGTATTGTTGCCATCGAGGATAAAAAGATGGGGTTTATATCATATTGCATGAGTTTATCCCTCTACATCATGTCATCTTTCTTAATGTGTTACTATGTTCTTTATGAACTTAATACTCTAGATTCATGATAGATAGCGGTCGATGTGTGGAGTAATAGTAGTAGATGCAGGCAAGAGCCGGTCTACTTGTCACGGACGTGATGCCTATATACATGATCATGCCTAGATAATCTCATAATTATTCGCTTTTCTATCTATTGCTCGACAGTAATTGGTTCACCCACCGTAATACTTATGCTATCTTGAGAGAAGCCACTAGTTAAACCTATGACCCCCGGGTCTACCTTTTATCATATAAGCTTTCCATCTACTTTTATTTGCATCTTTACTTTTCCAATCTATATCATAAAAATACCAAAAATATTTATCTTATCTTATTATCTCTATCAGATCTCACTTTCGCGAGTTACCGAGAAGGGATTGACAACCCCTTTATCGCGTTGGTTGCGAGGTTCTTCTTTGTTTGTGTAGGTACGAGGGACTTTTGAGGAGCCTCCTACTAGATTGATACCTTGGTTCTCAAAAACTGAGGGAAATACTTACGCTACTTTGCTGCATCACCCTTTCCTCTTCAAGGGAAAACCAACGCAGTGCTCAAGACGTAGCAAGAAGGATTTCTGGCACCGTTGCCGGGGAGGTCTTCGCTCAAGTCAACACATACCAAGTACCCATCACAAACTCATCTCCCTCGCATTACATTATTTGCCATTTGCCTCTCGTTTTCCTCTCCCCACTTCACCCTTGCCATTTTATTCGCCCTCTCTTTCCCAATCTCCTCTCTCTTTTGCTTGCCTTTTTGTTTGCTTGTGTGTTGGATTGCTTGTCACGATGGCACAAGATAATACCAAACTATGTGATTTTTCCAATACCAATAACAATGATTTCCTTAGTACTAGGATTGCTCTTCTTAATGATGTTGAGTCTTGTGAAATCAATGCTGCTTTGCTGAATCTTGTTATGAAAGATCAATTCTCCGGCCTTCCTAGTGAAGATGCCGCTACCCATCTAAACAACTTTGTTGATTTGTGTGAGATGCAAAAGAATAAAGATACGGATAATGATATTGTTAAATTGAGGTTATTTCCGTTTTCACTTAGAGATCGTGCTAAAATTTTGTTTTCGTCTTTGCCTAAGAATCGTATTGATTCATGGAATAAGTGCAAAGATGCTTTTATCTCTAAGTATTTTCCTCCCGCTAAGATCATCTCTCTTAGGAACGATATTATGAATTTTAAACAACTTGATCATGAGCATGTTACCCAATCTTGGGAAAGAGTGAAATTGATGATTCGCAATTGCCCTACTCATGGTTTGAACATATGGATGATCATACAAAAAAATTATGTCGGGTTGAATTTTGCTTCTAGAAATCTTTTAGATTCGGCCGCGGGAGGCACTTTTATGGAAATCACCTTTGGAGAAGCTACTAAACTCCTTGATAATATTATGGCTAATTATTCTCAATGGCACACCGAAAGATCTACTAGTAAAAAGTGCATGTTATAGAAGAAATTAATGTTTTGAGGGGAAAGATGGATGAACTTACGAAATTGTTTGCTACTAAGAGTGCTCCTATTGATCCCAATGATATGCATTTGTCTACTTTGATTGAGAATAATAATGAATCTATGGATGTGAATTTTGTTGGTAGGAATAATTTTGGTAACAATGCTTATAGAGGAAACTTTAATCCTAGACCGTTCCCTAGTAATTCCTCTAATAATTATGGAAATTCCTACAATAATTCTTATGGAAATTTTAATAAGATGCCCTCTGATTTTGATAATAGTGTTAAATAATTTATGATCTCTCAAAAGAACTTTAATGCTTTGCTTGAAAAAAAATTGCTTAAAGTTGATGATTTGGCTAGGAACGTTGATAAAATTTCGCTTGATGTTGATTCTTTGAAACTTAGATCAACTCCTCCTAAGCATGATATCAATGAGTCTCTCAAAGATATGAGAATTTCCATTGATGAGTGCAAAGAAAGAACCGCTAGGTTGCGTGCTAAGAAAGATTGCTTTGTAAAAGCGTGTTCTTCTAGTTTCCATGAAAATAATGATGAAGATCTAAAAGTTATTGATGTGTCCCCTATTAAATCTTTGTTTTGCAATATGAATCTTAATAATGATGGGACTGGAGATGAGTCAACTTTAGTTAAAAGGCGTCCCTATGATTCGGAGTTTGTAGATCTTGATGCTAAATTTGGTAAAAGTGGGATTAGAGATGTCAAGACTTTAAATAGCATTGAACCCACTATCTTGGATTTCAAGGAATTTAATTATGATAATTGTTCTTTAGTGGATTGTATTTCCTTGTTGCAATCCGTGTTAAATTCTCCTCATGCTTATAGTCAAAATAAAGCTTTTATCAAACATATTGTTGATGCCTCGATGCAATCTTATGATGAAAAACTTAATTTGGAAGTTTCTATACCTAGAAAACTTTATGATGAGTGGGAACCTACTATAAAGATTAAAGTTAAAGATCATAAGTGTTATGCTTTTGTGTGATTTGGGTGCTAGTGTTTCCACGATTCCGAAAACGTTATGTGATATTCTAGGTTTCCATGATTTTGATGATTGCTCTTTAAATTTGCACCTTGCGGATTCCACCATTAAGAAACCTATGGGAAGGATCAATGATGTTCTTATTGTTGCAAATAGGAATTATGTTCCCGTAGATTTTAACGTTTCTTGATATATATTGCAATCTTTCATGTCCTATTATTCTTGGTAGACCTTTCCTTAGAACGATTGGTGCAACTTTTGATATGAAGGAAGGGATATTAGATTCCAATTTCCATTAAGGGAAGGCATGGAACACTTACCAAGAAAGAAAGTGAAATTACCTTATGAATCTATCACGCGGGCCACTTATGAATTGAGTGCCAAAGATGGCACTACTTAGATCTATCCTCGCTTTTATGCCTAGCTAGGGGCGTTAAACGATAGCGCTAGTTGGTAGGCAACCCAATTTTTTGTTTTTTTGTTTTTGCTTCTGTTTAGTAATAAATTTTTCATCTAGCTTCTGTTTATATGTGTTTTCATGTTTTGGTTAGTGTTTGTGCCAAGCAGAACCTATAGAATAACCTATGGTGATAGTTAATTTGATTCTGCTGAAAAACAGAAACTTTGCACGCATGAAACTAATTTTAGTAATTCAAAGAAACGTGATTTTGCGTTGATTCTTTTTGCTGTAGATCAATAGAAAAATTGCCCGGGACTTCCTATTTTCGTAGGATTTTTAGAGTTCCAGAAGTATTCGAAAGTTACAGATTGCAACAGACTGTTCTGTTTTTGACAGATTCTGTTTTTCGTGTGTTGTTTGCTTATTTTGATGCATCTATGGCTAGTATGTAGGGGTATGAACCATATAGACGTTGGAATACAATAGGTTTAACACCAGTATAAATAAATAATGAGTTCATTACAGTACGTTATGTGGTGGTTTTTCTTTCTTTCACTAACGGAGCTTATGAGGTTTTCCTGTTGAGTTTTGTGTTTTGAAGTTTTCAAGTTTTGGGTAAAGATTTGATGGACTATGGAATAAGGAGTGGAAAGAGCCTAAGCTTGGGGATGCCCATGGCACCCCAAGATATCCAATCATAACCAAAAGCCTAAGCTTGGGGATGCCCCGGAAGGCATGCCCTCTTTCGTCTTCGTCTATCGGTAACTTTACTTGGAGCTATATTTTTATTCCCCACATGATATGTGTTTTGCTTGGAGCGTATTGTATGATATTAGTCTTTACTTTTTAGTTTAACACAATCATCCTTGCTGTACACACCTTTTGGGAGAAGCCCACTTGATTAGAATTTATTAGAATACGCTATGTGCTTCACTTATATCTTTTGAGCTCGATAATTCTTGCTCTAGTGCTTCAGTTATATCTTTTAGAGCACGGGGGTGGCTTAATTTTGTAGAAATTGTTGATCTCTCATGCTTCACTTATATTATTTTGATAGTCTCTTAGAATAGCATGGTATTTGCTATGGTTATAAAATTGGTCCTAGAATGATGGGCATCCAAGTTGGGTATAATAAAAACTATCATAGAAAGTGAATTGGATGTTATGATCAATTTGATACTTGATAATTGTTTTGAGATATGAGGATGGTGATATTAGAGTCATGCTAGTTGGGTGATTATGAATTTAAAGAATACTTGTGTCGAAGTTTGTGATTCCCGTAGCATGCATGTATGGTTAACCACTTTGTGATGAAGTTGGAGCACAATTTTATTTATTGATTGTCTTCTTTATGAGTGGCGGTTGGGGACGAGCGATGGACTTTTCCTACCAATCTATCACCCTAAGAGCATGCGCGTAGTACTTTGTTTTCAATGGCTTGTATATTTTTGCAATAAGTATATGAGTTCTTTATGACTAATGTTGAGTCCATGGATTATACGCACTCTCACCCTTCCACCATTGCTAGCCTCTCTTGTGCCGCGCAACTTTCACCGATACTATACACCCACCATATACCTTCCTCAAAACAGCCACCATACCTACCTATTATGGCATTTCCATAGCCATTCCGAGATATATTGCCATGCAACATTCCACCGTTCCGTTTATATGACACGCATCATCATTGTCATATTGCTCTTTGCATGATCATGTAGTTGACATTGTATTTGTGTAAAGGCCTCCTTCATAATTTTCATACATGTCACTCTTGATTCATTGCATATCCCGGTACACCGCCGGAGGCATTCATATAGAGTCATATCTTGTTCTAAGTATTGAGTTGTAATCTTGAGTTGTAAGTAAATAAAAGTGTGACGGTCTTCATTATTAGAGCATTGTCCTAGTGAGCCAAGGATGATGGAGACTATGATTCCCCCACAGGTCGGGATGAGACTTCGGACTTTAAAAAAAGAGAAAAGCCAAATAAAAAGAAAGAGAAGGGCCAAATAAAAAATGAGAGAAAAAGAGAGAAGGGACAATGCTACTATCCTTTTTACCACACTTGTTCTTCAAAGTAGCACCATAGTCTTCATGATAGAGAGTCTCCTATGTTGTCACTTTCATATACTAGTAGGAATTTTTCATTATAGAACTCCGCTTGTATATTCCAATGATGGGCTTCCTCAAAATGCCCTAGGTCTTCGTGACCAAGCGAGTTGGATGCACCCCCACTTAGTTTCTTTTGTTGGGCTTTCATACATTTATAGCTCTAGTGCATCTATTGCATGGCAATCCCTACTCACTCACATTCATATCTATTAATGGGCATGTCCATCGCCCATTGATATGCCTAGTCGATGTGAGAATATCTTCTCGTTTTTTGTCTTCTCCACAACCACCATTCTATTCCACATATAGTGCTATATCCATGGATCACGCTCATGTATTGTGTGAAAGTTGAAAAAGTTTGAGCTTACTAAAGTATGAAACAATTGCTTGGATTGTCATCGGGGTTGTGCATGATTAAATACTTTGTGTGATGAAGATAGAGCAACAACCAGATTATATGATTTTGTAGGGATAACTTTCTTTAGCCATGTTATTTTGAGAAGACATGATTGCTTAGTTAGTATGCTTGAAGTATTACTAATTCTTATGTCAATATGAACTTTTATTTTGAATCATTTGGATCTGAATATTCATGCCACAATAAAGAAAATTACATTGATAATTATGCTAGGTAGCATTCCACGTCAAAAATTCTATTTTTATCATTTACCTACTCGAGGACGAGCAAGAATTAAGCTTGGGGATGCTTGATACGTCTCCAACGTATCTTTATTTTTTGATTGTTACATGCTATTATATTACCCGTTTTAGATGTTTATGGGCTTTACTTTACACTTTTATATCATTTTGGGACTAACCTACTAACCGGAGGCCTATCCCGAATTGTTGTTGCCAGTGACAGCAGGGACAGCAAGGCACGTATTGTATTATTGCCATCGAGGATAAAAAGATGGGGTTTATATCATATTGCATGAGTTTATCCCTCTACATCATGTCATCTTTCTTAATGTGTTACTATGTTCTTTATGAACTTAATACTCTAGATGCATGATAGATAGCGGTCGATGTGTGGAGTAATAGTAGTAGATGCAGGCAAGAGTCGGTCTACTTGTCACGGACGTGATGCCTATATACATGATCATGCCTAGATAATCTCGTAATTATTCGTTTTTCTATCAATTGCTCGACAGTAATTTGTTCACCCACCATAATACTTATGCTATCTTGAGAGAAGCCACTAGTGAAACCTATGGCCCTCGGGTCTATCTTTTATCATATAAGCTTTCCATCTAATTTTATTTGCATCTTTACTTTTCCAATCTATATCATAAAAATAACAAAAATATTTATCTTATCTTATTATCTCTATAAGATCTCACTTTCGCAAGTTAGCGTGAAGGAATAGACAACCCCTTTATCGCGTTTGTTGCGAGGTTCTTGTTTGTTTGTGTAGGTACGAGGGACTTTTGAGGAGTCTCCTACTGGATGGATACCTTGGTTCTCAAAAACTAAGGGAAATACTTATGCTACTTTGCTGCATCACCCTTTCCTCTTCAAGGGAAATCCAACGCAGTGCTCAAGACGTAGCACCCACCGGCAGACTGTTCAACCAGGTGTGGGCCAACCCTTGGAGCATGAGTGGTGCGTAGCGCACGGCGAGTCGGTGGTTCCCGCCGGTAACGTCGATGGCGGTGGTGTAGTCGGTGAGCCAGTCCTCCGGCTTCACGGTTTCGTTGTACTTGGGGGGTGTCATGGTTGAGCATGAACCCTTTCGGAAAGGGCTCCTCCCGGATGCGTGGGCCAAAGCACGCCGGCCCAACGGCGCTGCTCTCCAACACCTTCAGGTAGACGGCGAGCCAGTCGAGGCGGTGGCGCGCATCGGTGTCGTCGATGGCGCATGTGCCGAGTCGGCTGGCGACCGGGCCGCGGGGGGGGGGGGCGGGTCGGTTGGAGACAGACACCGACCAGGCTGGCCAGGTCCACGTCGGTTTACCAAGGGCGGCTCGTCACCTAAGCCGCCGCCGGCCGTTAGGGCCGGGTCGCGCCGGGTCCGGGTGCGGCCGGAGTGCGCCTCGCCGGTGGTGAGAATGCCGTGTGCTGATGATCGCCGGGTCCGGCAATGCGGGCGGAGCCGGAGCCGGCCAGCCTGGCAAGTTGGTTGAGGCGCTCTTGCTGCGTGTTGGCCGGGTCGAGGAGGTCGTACATCTGCTTGATGCGCTCCTTCAGCTCCTCGCCTGTGAGCTGATCCAGGCCGGCTGTGGCCGCCTGGGCAGCACGCATGTTCTTCACTGGAGTCTCATAGACGGATAGGGTGGTGCCGAGGGCGCGGCCGATCGCTCCGCCCCGGGCTCGCACGTCGGTGACCCGGCTTGGCACGTCCGTGGTAGGCGTGAAGCCATAGGTGGCGTTGTGCTCCAGCTGAGCGGAATCCAGGCGACGCTGTGTGGCGGCGAGCGTCTCGGTCAGGTCCAGCATCTGCTGGCGTCTTTCCTTGAGCTGGGCTCGGGCCTCGGTGATGTTGGAGGCACCGATGTCGGTGCCGATGGGGACACGGAGGCTTTGCATCGCAGCGTGCAACTAGTTGGACAAGGCCGCCCGCTCCGCTGCGTCCTTGGCTTCGGCAGCCTTCCTCGTCGCGCTCGACGTGGAGGAGGCGTCGGTGCCGGTGACGAAAACCTCCTCATGGACGTCCATTGCCCCGGCGGGAATGCTGCCACCGAGGGAGAGGGGAGAGTCGGAGTAGCTGCGTACCTCGCTGGGGTACTCATCGGCCGCGGGTGCATCAGAGATGTGCAGTGCGGCGAAGGAGGCAGCGAGCGCGTGAAGGGATTGACAACCCCTTTTGCAAGTGGCCGTGAAGGGACTGACAACCCCTTTATCGCATTGGTTGCGAGGTTCTTCTTTGTTTGTGTAGGTACGAGGGACTTGTGTGGAGCCTCCTACTGGATTGATACCTTGGTTCTCAAAAACTGAGGGAAATACTTACGCTACTTTGCTGCATCACCCTTTCCTCTTCAAGGGAAAACCAATGCAGTGCTCAAGAGGTAGCAAGAAGGATATCTGTCACCGTTGCCGGGGAGGTCTTCTCTCAAGTCAAGACATACCAAGTACCCATCACAAACTCATCTCCCTCGCATTACATTATTTGCCATTTGCCTCTCATTTTCCTCTCCCCAACTTCACCCTTGTCGTTTTATTCGTCCTCTCTTTTCCGTTCGCCTCTTTTTCGCTTGCCTCTTGTGTGCTCGTGTGTTAGATCGTTTATCATGGCTAGTCCTCCTATCATCGTTAGTACTCCCGATCATGAAGTTCTTAATTTTAAACAAAGGGAGGGAGAAAATCTAAAAGATGCTTGGCATAGCATTTGCAATGCTCAAAATAGATCTACTAGGAAGCAATCTACTTCTGTTCTTCTTTGCAATTTTTATGCAGGCATTACTCCTTGGAATAGATGCATTCTTGATTCCATTACCGGAGGGATTTCTTGGGTAGCCATACTTTTGATGCTTATAATGCTATGTTGGATTTGTTTGGTCCACCACCTCTTTTGGTTAATGGATTTGTTATAACTTTGGAAAATGTGATGCAAAGGCTTGAAATTATTGAAAAAAAAATTTCCACTATTGAGTTAGTTGAAAATTTGGATAAATAGATCCACAACCAAATTTCCCAATATGGATCTAAGGTTGGAGTCACTCTAAATTTTTTTAAAGAGAAGGAACCTATAGTTAACGAAAGAATAGATCAAGATTCTACAAAAATCGGTAAACTTGAGGATATTATTACTAACTTAGGGTCTGCCTTTTTATCCGTGAAAAATACTCCAACTCATCCTTCTAAATTTGCCAAATTAATTTATGTCCCTAAGAATAAGGGTGAATCTTTTAGTAAGGAAAATGCGGATCTCAAATCCATAAGTGTTCACCCTAGTTTTTTTGCTTTCATTAAGGAACCTTTTGCTACAAACGAATCTCTTGATTTCTTGCCTAGGAGTTTAATTATTACTAAAAAGAAAGAAACTCCTAAGGTTTATAAGTTTTCTATCGAAGAATTGAATACCAAAGATGGCAGTGCTTAGATCTATTCTTGCTTTTATGCCTAACTAGGGGCGTTAAATGATAGCGCTTGTTGGGAGGCAACCCAATTTTATTTTTGTTCCTTGCTTTTTGTTCTTGTTTAGTAATAAATAAATCATGTAGCTTCTGTTTATATGTGGGTTTATGTTTTAATTAGTGTTTGTGCCAAGTAGAACCTATAGAATAACCTACGTTGATAGTTAATTTGATCTTGCTGACAAACAGAAACTTCTGCATGCACGAGAATAATTTTAATAAATTACAGAAACGTGATTTTTAGTTGATTATTTTTGAAGTAGATCAATAGATAAATTTCCTAGGACTTCCTTTTTTGGTAGGATATTTAGAGTTTCAGAAGTATTCAAAAGTTACAGATTTCTACAGACTGTTCTGTTTTTGACATATTCTGTTTTTCGTGTGTTGTTTGCTTATTTTGATGAATCTATGGCTAGTATCGGGAGGTATGAACCATAGAGAAGTTGGAATACAGTAGGTTTAACACCAATATAAATAAATAATGAGTTCATTACAGTACCTTAAGTGGTGGTTTTTATTTCTTGCACTAACGGAGCTCATGAGATTTCCTGTTGAGTTTTGTGTTGTGAAGTTTTCAAGTTTTGGGTAAAGATTTGATGGACTATGGAATAAGGAGTGGCAAGACCCTAAGATAGAGGATGCCCATGGCACCCCAAGATAATTCAAGGACAACCAAAAGCCTAAGCTTGGGGATGCCTGATAACCCAAAAGTATAGGGGATCGCAACAGTTTTCGAGGGTAGAATATTCAACTCAAATTTATTGATTCGACACAAGGGGAGCCAAAGAATATTCTCAAGTATTAGCAGTTGAGTTGTCAATTCAACCACACCTAGATAACTTAGTATCTGCAGCAAAGTATTTAGTAGCAAAGTAGTATGGAAGTAACGATAACAATGGCAAAAGTACAAGTAGCAGTTTTGTAGTAATTGTAATAGTAGCAACGGTAAAGTAAATAAGCAAAGCACAAAATGTGAAAAGCTCATAGGCATTGGATCAGTGATGGATAATTATGTCGGATGTGATTCATCATGTAATAGTTATAACATAGGGTGACACAGAACGAGCTCCAGTTCATCAATGTAATGTAGGCACGTATTCCGAATATAGTCATAAGTGCTTATGGAAAAGAACTTGCATGACATCTTTTGTCCTACCCTCCCGTGGCAGCGGGGTCCTAGTGGAAACTAAGGGATATTAAGGCCTCCTTTTAATAGAGTACCGGACCAAAGCATTAACACATAGTGAATACATGAACTCCTCAAACTACGGTTATCATCGGGAAGTATCCCGATTATTGTCACTTCGGGGTTGTCGGATCATAACACATAATAGGTGACTATAGACTTGCAAGATAGGATCAAGAACTCACATATATTCATGAAAAGATAATAGGTTCAGATCTGAAATCATGGCACTCGGTCCCTAGTGACAAGCATTAAGCATAGCAAAGTCATAGCAACATCAATCTCAGAACATGTGGATACTAGGGATCAAACCCTAACAAACTAACTTGATTACATGGTAAGTCTCGTCCAACCTATCACCGTCCAGCAAGCCTATGATGGAATTACTCACACACGACGGTGAGCATCATGAAATTGGTGATGTAGGATGGTTGATGATGACAACGGCGATGAATCGCCCTCTCCGGAGCCTCGAACGGACTCCAGATCAGCCCTCCCGAGAGAGATTAGGGCTTGGCGGCAGCTCTGTATCGTAAAACGTGATGAAACTTTCTCTCTGTTTTTTGCTCCGCGAAAGCAAATATATGGAGTCGGAGTTGAGGTCGGTGGACGTTCAGGGGGCCCACGAGGCAGGGGCGCGCCCAGGGGGAGGGGGCGCACCCCCCACCCTCGTGGACAGGGTGTGGGCCCCCTGATTCTATTTCTTTCCCTAGTATTTTTTATTAATTCTGAAAAGTTGCTCCGTGGATTTTCAGGTCATTCCGAGAACTTTTATTTCTGCACAAAAATAACACGATGGCAGTTCTGCTGAAAACAACATCAGTCCGGGTTAGTTCCATTCAAATCATGCAAGTTAGAGTCGAAAACAAGGGCAAAAGTGTTTGGAAAAGTAGATACGGCGGAGACGTATCAAGTCCCCCAAGCTTAAACCTTAGCCTGTCCTCAAGCAATTCAGTTGACAAACTGAAAGTGATAAAGAAAAACTTTTACAAACTCTGTTTGCTCTAGTTGTTGTAAATATGTAAACCCAACATTCAAGTTTTCAGCGAAGATTATGAACTAACCATATTCACAATAACACTTAGATCTCATGTTTACTCATATCAATGGCATAATCAGCTAGCGAGCAATAATAATAAAACTCGGATGACAACACTTTCTCAAAACAATCATAATATGATATAACAAGATGATATCTCGCTAGCCCTTTCTGAGACCGCAAAACATAAATGCAGAGCACCTTTAAAGATCAAGGACTGACTAAACATTGTAATTCATGGTTAAAGAGATCCAGTCAAGTCATACCCAATATAAACTAATAGTAATGCATGCAAATGACAGCGGTGCTCTCCAGCAAGTGCTTTTTAATAAGAGGGTGATGACTCAACATAAAAGTAAATAGATAGGCCCTTCGCAGAGGGAAGTAGGGATTAGTAGAGGTGCCTGAGCTCGATTTTAAAATAGAGATGAATAACATTTTGAGCGGTATACTTTCACTGTCAACGCAACAACTATGAGATCTCGATATCTTCCATGCTACACACATTATAGGTGGTTCCCAAACAGAATGGTAAAGTTTATACTCCCCCACCACCAACAAGCATCAATCCATGGCTTGCCTGAACCAACGGGTGCCTCCAACTAGCAACAATCCTGGGGGAGTTTTGTTTAATTATTTTTATTTGATTTGATCTTTTGATCGTGGGACCGGGCATCCCGGTTACCAGCCATCTTCTCGTGAATGAGGAGCAAAGTCCACTCCTCTTGAGAATAACCCGCCTAACATGGAAGATACAGACAGCCCTAGTGGATACATGAGCTGCTCGAGCATACAAAACAAAATTTCATTTGAAGGTTTGGAGTTTGGCACATACAAATTTACTTGGAACGGCAGGTAGATACCGCATATAGGAAGGTATGGTGGACTCATATGGAATAACTTTGGGGTTCATGGAGTTTGGATGCACAAGCAGTATTCCCGCTTAGTATAGGTGAAGGCTAGCAAGAGACTGGGAAGCGACCAATTGAGAGAGCGACAACAATCATGAACATGCATTAAAATTAATCAACACTGAGTGCAAGCATGAGTAGGATATAATCCACCATGAACATAAATATCGTGAAGGCTATGTTGATTTTGTTTCAACTACATGCATGAACATGTGACAAGTCAAGTCAGTCAATTCATTCAAAGGAGGATACCACCCTATCATACCACATCACAACCATTTTAATAGCATGTTGGCATGCATGGTAAACCATTATAAGCTCTTAGCTAATTAAACATGGCATAAGGAACTATAATATCTAATTGTCATTGCAAACATGTTTATTCATAATAGGCTGAATCAGGAATGATGAACTAATCATATTTACAAAAACAAGAGAGGTCGAGTTCATACCAGCTTTTCTCATCTCAATCAGTCCATCATATATCGTCATTATTGCCTTTCACTTGCACGACCGAATGGTGTGGATAATAATAATAGTGCACGTGCATTGGACTAAGCTGGAATCTACAAGCATTCAATTCAAGGGAGAAGACAAGGTAATATGGGCTCTTGGTTAAATCAACAATCATGCATATTAGAGCCACTAAGCATTTTAATTATAGTCTTCTCCTCTCAACCCCCAAAGGAAAGAAAACAAATACAACTATTTACACGGGAAAGCTCCCAACAAGCAAAAGAAGAACAAGAAATCTTTTTTTGGGTTTTCTTTTAATTACTACTACAAGCATGGAAATTAAACTAACTAATTTTTTGGTTTGTCTTAAGGTTTATCAAACACACAAGAAGAAAGCTAGAAAAAGAAAATAAACTAGCATGGATAGTACAATTAAAAAGTATGAGCACCGACAACTAGAATGAGTGTGTGAACATAAATGTAACGTCGGTGAGAAATACGTACTCCCCCAAGCTTAGGATTTTGGCCTAGGTTGGTCTATGCCCATGGATCGCGGCTACTCTCCCCGGTGTACTGAGGAGTGTCATTGTACTGCCACTGACTGGAAATCTCCTCCAGGTCCCACTGATAAGATGATGGACGATAAGGCTCAAGTGGTGGTTCTGGCTCAGGCTCTAGAGCTGATGTCTGGCCTTGGTGCACGTAAACGGCCGCCGGCAAGATGGGGTAATGGCATGCGGTTAAATCAAACAAAGAGGGCACACGCAAGATAATAGTCTCACTGTGTTTCCTATGAAATCTCAAATTATACAAAAGCATCTTATCATCATTTTTAACAATAAACGCATGTGCTACCATGCTCTTATAATCTAGAAAAGTAGGGGCAACAGCTTTTCCTCTTTCTCATAATGCCTAATAGGTATCTTGAAGTGTTTAGCAAGGCATGAAGCATAGATACCTCCAAAGATGGGGCCCTTTGTACGGTTCAGACTTAATCATTTAGCAATAATAGCGCCCATACTAACAGAGTTATCACAGAATAAAGCATGGAACAAAATAATAATATCCGGGACACTAAGGTTTCCACAATTCCCGCGACCAATTAAGCATCTACTAGCAAATATTGCAAAGTAATGTAAAACAGGAAAATGTATGCCAGTAATTCTTGCATCGGAAACCTTCCTCGTTTCCCCTACAGTAATAGTGTCAATAAATCCATCCACATCTTTACAATGTGGTTCCTCTAAGGAGCCCCTGAAGGGTATCTTGCAGACCATACAAAATTCATATAGTGACATCTCCCTAGGCATATCATATAAATGAAACTCTACTTAAGGAGGTGATTTCTTAGGATAAAAGTAGAAATTTTGCACGAAAGTATTGGTGAGTAAGAGGTACTGTTTGATCTGGTCGTGGAGGAAGTCGGTGAGGCCCGCATTATCAGCCAATGAATAAAAATCATCATAAATCCCGGCTGCTCTCAAGAAATCATCACAAGGCCATTCCCATGGCCGCACTTCTGCGAAACAATGGAGATTATACTTGGGCTTCTCATTCTCCTTAGTTTGTTTATCCTTCGAACCTTGGCTAGAAGAGCCCCTCAAAAAGAATCTCTTCATCTTTTTTTGAAATTTTCTGAAATTTTTAGTAACTCAAAATAAAAGTGAACCAAACTCAACAAGATTGATAGCAACTACTCCCACAAGTGCCTAGAGCCTATATCATGCATTAGAATTACTTGGGACCTCATAAATTTGACATGCAAGCTCAAGAACAGGGTCACCTAGGCAGCAAAATTTTGCAATGAATAAAGCACTAGAACAAAAACTAATTGGACCGTTGGAGGAGTCACATAACAAGGAACAATCCCCAAAGCAGTTTTGTGAATGGAGCTTTGAGCAAGAAGATCGAAAATGGCAGCAAAATGAGCTAGAACTCATGCTTGAGCTGGATGGTGATTTTTTGGGAGGAAGAAGTGTGTGGGTGCAAGAATAAGTGTAGGGGCCACCGTGGGCCCACGAGGCAGGGTGCCAGCTCCCCCTGTTGTGTTCTCGGTGCTAGATATTCTCAAATATTCTAGAAAAAATCATACTAAATTGGCAGGGCATTTGGAGAACTTTTATTTTCGGGGTATTTTTTATTGCATGGATAATTCAGAAAACAGACAAAAAATACTATTTTTTCTTTTTTTATTCTAAATAACAGAAAGTAAAAAAAAAGAGGGTACAGATGGTTGTGCCTTCTAACTTCATCCATCTCATGATCATCAAAAGGAATCAGCTAACAAGGTTGATCAAGTCTTGTTAACAAACTCATTCCGAATAACATGGAACCGGAGAAATTTCGAATAACACTTGGTTACCTCAACGGGAATATGCACATCCCCAATAATAAGAATATCCTATTTCTTCTTGAAAGTAGGAAGAGGAAATTCAAAACCTCCAATAATAATCGATGGAATTTTTCCAATAGAATTGATGCTATGAACTTGAGGTTGTTTCCTCGGAAAGTGTACAGTATGCTCATTACCATTAACATGAAAAGTTACATTGCCTTTGTTGCAATCAATAATAGCCCCTGAAGTATTCAAAAAGGGTCTACCAAGGATAATCGACATATTATCGTCCTCGGGAATATCAAGAATAACAAAGTCCGTTAAGATAGTAACATTTGCAACCACAACAGGCACATCCTCACAAATACCGACAGGTATAGAAGTTGATTTATTAGCCATTTGCAAAGATATTTCAGTAGGTGTCAACTTCCTCAATTCAAGCCTACGATATAAAGAGAGAGGCATAACACTAACACCGACTCCAAGATCACATAAGGCAGTTTTAACATAGTTCCTTTTAATGGAGCATGGTACAGTTGGCATCCCTGAATTTCCAAGTTTCTTAGGTATTCCACCCTTAAAAGTGTAATTAGCAAGCATGGTGGAAATTTCAGCTTTCGGTATCTTTCTTTTATTTGTAATACTATCCTTCATGTATTCAGCGTAAGGGTTCACTTTAAGCATATCAGTCAAACGCATACGTACGAAGATAGGTCTAATCATTTCAGCAAAGCGATCAAAATGCTCATCATCCTTTTTCTTGGATGGTTTAGGGGGAAAAGGCATGGGTTTCTGAACCCATGGTTCTCTTTCTTTACCATGCTTCCTAGCAACAAAGTCTCTCTTATCATAATGTTGATTCTTTAATTGTGGGTTATCAAGATCAACAACAGGTTCAATCTCTACATCATTGTTGTTGCTAGGTTGAGCATCAACATGAACATTATCACTAGGTTCATGTTCATCACCAGATTGTGTTTCAGCATCAGAAATAGAAATATCATTGGGATTCTCAGGTGTGTCTATGACAGGTTCACTAGAAGCATGCAAAGTCCTATCATTTTTATTTTTGTTCTTTTTAGAAGGACTAGGTGCATCTAAATTATTTCTCTGAGAATCTTGCTTGATTCTCTTAGGGTGGCCTTCAGGATACAAAGGTTCCTGAGTCATTTTACCAGTTCTAGTAGCCATTCTAACAGCAAAATAATGTTTATTATTTAATTCATCGAGCAAATCACTTTGAGCTTTAAGTACTTGTTCTGCTTGGGTGGTAACCATAGAAGCATATTTACTAATGAGTTTAAGTTCACCTTTAACTCTAGCCATATAATCACTCAAGCGTCCAGTCATGTAAGCATTACTCTTTAATTCTCTACCAACATAAGCATTGATGTTTTCTTGCCTAGCCATAAAGTCATCAAATTCATCCAAACATTGGCTAGGAAACTTAGTAGTCGGGATTTCAACTTTATCATATGTATCACTAAAAAAAATACACTTCCGTGATGGTACGTGTTTGTCACAATAGGTTGTGTTTTCTGTCATGCATGTACATCCATGACGATTTTATGACAGAATCAAGATAGTCATACATGTGTTGTCGTAGAAGTGTTCCATGACATTACCAAAATTATCATCACGGAAGTGTCCACTTCCATGATGATAAATCGCGCGTCACAGAAGTGCTTTCGTCAAGGGTGACCAACACGTGGCATCCACCATAATGGAACGCCATTAAGCTATCGGGTCGGGTTTTGGATCCGATAACCCGTTAACAGCACCGACAAATGGGGATTTTCCACATGTAAAATCATCATTGGCTGGAGGAAACACGTGTCGGCTCATCGCTGGGACATATGTCATCCACTCATTGGACAGAAGGCGCATATGATACGTCGACACGTGGCACGGCCCAACAAAGGCCCATTCTTGTGAAAAGACCGGCCCATTTGACTTGGTCAAAACGTGGCGGGCCAGCCCATGGAAAGCCTGTTAACGACATGTTCGCATATAGTCCATTTACAGCCTGCTAACCCAAGGCCCGTTACGCCCTATTCGAATTAGGCCAGTAGCATCATCTGGGCCACCCAATATGATTCCAGACCATTTTCACTTCTGGCCCATGTATGGCCCATGACGTCTTTCGGCCCATATGAGGCCCTATGTAACTCTTGCCTATTAACGGCCTATGGTGAAACTGGCCCGTAATGAACAGTGCATCACTTTACACCCATTAACGACCCGTGGTGAAACTGGCCCGTAACGAACTGTGTATCACATTATACCCATTAACGGTCTGTTATTCCGTTGGGCCGTTTCCAGCACATGTTATCTTTCGGCCTTCTTAGAGCCCATTTATTCTCGGGCTCATTTCCAGCATTCGTTCACTTACGGCCCGTTACTGTCATTTTCTGCTTGTGGGCCAAATTCAGCCCGTGGTTACAGTCGGCCCGTTTGTGGTCTATTAGTACGTTGGGTCGTTTTCATAGCGTCATCAAATACGGCCTATTAACGATGACCCGTTATGGTCGGCCCATGAATGGACGATTCCAACTCTAGCCCGTTTACGGCCATATTGCGGCCTGTTATTGGCCCATGTTTGGCCAATCGATCATACTGCCCGTATAAGGCCCGTTGATGATACGGCCCGTAGAAGGCCCATTGTTTCTACGGCCCGTAGAAGGCCCACTGTTTCTACGGCCCGTAGAAGGCCCACTGTTTATATGACCCGTAGAAGGCCCACTGTTTCTACGGCCCGTAGGAGGCCCAGTGTCACTATAGTAAATATTAGCCCATGGTTATTGTGGCCTAGTTTTAAAAAATAGGTTATTGCAGCCACTAGCAAATCGCAGAAAAAGAACTGCACTGACTACAAGCAAACAAATAAACAAGACAACAAGGAAATAAATAAGCAAGCAACTTACACTAGGCTATCACGGCTATTACACATATTACATCCACTGGGCATCAAAGTTCGCCACTAGTGCAAATATAGGGAACACAGCAGCATATAAACGCCGCAGAAAAACAAGTCCAGAACTGAAACCACTTCAGAAGAGCTCAAGAAACAATATCTTGGGTACCCATAATACTGGCAAGATGCTTAGCAAGCTTATTAACTTTCTCTTGTTTGGCGCTTAAGTCCTCCAGCGCTTGCTGTTGCACCAGAAAGTATGCATCTGAATTCTTCAGGGACTTCCTCAGTCCTTCGGCTTCCTGTCGCATAACATCTGATCTATGTCTTTCAACTTGAAGTTGAGACTAAAGAAGCCGAACTGATTCAGGCAACGAGTTCGAAGAGCTGGTGCCAGTAGTGGTAGCCAGTAACTCGAACGCTACATCAAGACAGGACTTTGGGGTTGTCTCAGTGTCTTCAATATAGTTTTTATCAGCTTTCTTGGAGACCAACAAGGATGTCTCACTATCTTGAACCTTATCTGCATTACTTCCTTTACCATTGCATAACAGGGTACTCTTCTCCAATATTTTATCCACGTTCTAAAAGAGAAACAAACAAACACATCTCAGGTTTACAATGTAGTATATGAAACTCATTTTGGTAAACCAGTTCAGTAGTAAGGTGGCCAGGATAACACCATGAAACAAACATATATCTATGTAGTATGGTCACTGTATGGTCTATATCATTCTAGTTTATGTTGCCAAATCAAGATAGATACAGTTTGAATCATATCTATTTAAGACAAAGCAGCATAAACAGAATATAAGTGTGGGAAACTACATAGAAATAACAACACTTGTAATGTGCATGGCATGAGAACATAACTGTTTATTCAATTGAAACTGAAATCAACATAGAGGAAGTTACAACAGCAAACAGCCAAACACGTTGAAGAAACAGGTTTAAAACATACCTTTTGCACCATTGGAGTTTCAATTGCATCCTTCAAATTAGAAATTAGTTGGTATCAGTAATACAGTGATCCAAGAGCAAAGTAGTATGAACCATAACTATGGAACCTGACCTGAGAACAATTCTTCTTCCACTTTAAGCATTGACTTCGGGTTCGGACTGGTGGTCCTCATGATTTGGGCACTGCAATTTCCTTACTAACTGCTCGTGTTTGGGTGCCCTGTGGTGGAGATGGTGTTGTGTCAACGGGAACTGGGTGTCTATCTGCTGGGGTTGGGGTTAGAAGGGGTGTAGCTAGTTCTCTGTCCAACTGGGTAGGGCTACAATCTGCATGAGTGTGGGTTATGTGTGGTGGGGCTGGTTCCTGGGCAAGTACAACCGTAGTTCTATCTACATCGACAGGTAGCACGATCTTTTCTGAAGATCATGTTTTTACTCCCACAGATACTGCCATCACTCCCTCCAATTGAAATGGCTGATAAACAAGAAAAGTAATCGAATGTACATATATTGTAAGATAGACAGGTGCAATGGATAGCAGGGAAGAAAACAGGGCATGAAAAAATTCACATTTATGTTGTCTAAGAAAACAGAATAGCAGGACATAATTTCACATATATGATGGCTAATTAAACAGGATAGCATGACACAATTTCACATGTATGATGGCTAACTAAACAGGATAGAATGACATACTTCAAAATATGATGACTATGTAAACAGGATGACATAATATAACTATACAATGTGTCTATTAAAGTGGTTAGCATGCCATAAATCACAAACATGCCGTCGATGGAAACATGATGGCATGATATAATTCACGGATAGAATGACATAATTTAAAATATGATGACTATGTAAACATGATGAGATGATATAACTATATTATGTCTTTAGAAAATGAGTTGGCATGCCATAATTCAGATATATGTTGTCTATGTAAACATCATGGCATGACATAATTCAAATATATGATTTATATACTAAGGAAGTGAGCAGAGGGCAATCGCATATATGATGTGTTAACTAAGGAGATGGCATTCAATATTGTATATATGATGTAAAAACTAAGCATCGCAATACAACATATGCATTATATGAGTAATATAACCCTGCCAAGTTTGAGCATACACCTCAGGGGGATAATAGGATTGGTCATATGCCTCTGAATCCTCCTCTGAAGAGCTATCTGAAACTAGCAAGATATCTGCTTCAGCAGGTAGCATTGTCTGCTCTGAAGACCTTGTTTTCACTCCAGATTTCTCCATCACCAATTCAATTGGCTGATGCACAAGTAGAGCAGTTGAATATACAAACATTGTCAACAAAAGCAATGAGAAATACAAAAAAAGGATGGCATGATATAATTCACATATATGAAGCTTTCCTAAACAACACGACATTGCATAATTCACATACATAATGCCTTGCAACAAGATAACATTGCATAATTCACATATATAATATCTTGCAACAAGATGGCATTGCATAATTCACATATATGGTAATTAGACACTAAACAGGTGGCATTCACACAAAGCATGTCTAAACTAAGCAAATGACATAGCAATGCAAGATACCATACGCACGATATGAGCAACATAACCCTGCCAAGTTAGGGCATGCACCTCGGGGGGGAAATATGACTGGTCATCTGTCTCTGAATCCTCCTCCACGGAGCTATCGGTAACCAGCAAGACATGCGCTTTGTCAGATAGCATTGTCTGCTCTGAAGACCTTGTTTCCACTCCAGATTTTTCCATGACCATGCTGAATGGCTGATGCACAGGAAGAGTAATTGAATGTACTAAAATTGTTGACAAATTTAACACGTAATAAAAAAATGATGGCATGATATAATTCACAAATAAGATGACTGGCTAACCAGGGTGGCGTTGCAAAATTCACATATATGATGCCTGGCTAGACAAGATGGCATTGCATGATTCACATATACGATAAAGAAACTAAACAGATGGCATTGACACAAAGCATGTCTAAACTAAGCATATGACATCTTTAATGTATACAGTAAGCAATGCAACGCACCATATGCATGATATTACCAACATCAGCATGCCAAGTTAGAGCGAAGACCTCATGGGGTAAATAGGAGTGGTCTTCTCCTTCTGAATCCCCCTCGGAATAGTTATCTTCCTCTTGATTACGATCCGAAATGGGTGGAGGGGGGGCTGCCTTTGCGCCCACCATGGAACGACGTCTGCATGAAATTTCATTGCCACGCAAGGCTCGTCTCTTTTGCTCTACATGATCAGTTCCATTGTTTACAATAACTAGCATGCATAGGAATAAAACATAGTGAGATTATGTAAGGAGTGCATGCACAAATCCAGAGTGATGGTAGCAAACTATGGATAGACCCAAAACCAATTATAGCAGGCAGATAATAGCTTTAGTTAAAAAATATGGATAATGGCTCCTTTAATGTTTGTTTGCACTGAACATGAAACTCATAGTAGACACCGGAGATTAACCAGATAGTAGATAGATAGTACTGATTGTTGCCCCAATATGTACCCCACAACCATTTAAAAACTCAAGTTTCAGCATTAGTTTGGACCTGACTCGGAGTCTAATAGGTGAACACGACGATAATGTAGCATGTCATCATATTAAGCGACGCATAACGTATGCAGACATGGAAGAGTGCGACCTCTCTTGCGGACCCGTGTAGTCCTCAAGGTCATCTGCTTAGTTGATGATGGTAATGCAGTTGTCGTGGCTGCCGGTGGTGGGGAAGAATATCTAAGGCGGCGAAAGACAGTCTAGAGAGCGGATCCCTGCTGTGGTGAACCCTTCCGTCGTTGGAGCAGCTGAGCTGGGGTGGAACACAGTGCCGCAGGAGTAGGACAAACCACACAAGGTTTTCTTTGACACATATTTGTAACAGAAGTAATTGAGTAAGGGCTTGTTTGAATTTGAGTATTCTAACAATGCAGGGATAGGAAATACACAGGAATAGGATAGGAATGCACGTGCAAAATAGAGAATTTAAAAACACAGGATTTCTGCCAATCTGGATGTTTGATTCACAACAATTGGAAGATCACAGGATGCAAAAAAGCATGATGTGATTAAGTCAAACCACAAGTAAATGTACGGTTATAATGCTATTATGCTACTATCTCTTAGTCTTGTGCTTGATGAATAGGAGTATGAAAATGAGGAGAAGTGGAAATTAGAAATCCTGCGGTTTTTCTTTCAAGGAGGCACTAAAGGAACAAATCCTACAGTTTTCCTTTGCTCCATTCCTTTGCACTGAATTCATGAAAAGTAGTACCATAGGAAACTTTCCAATTCCTATGTTTTTCATTCACTTTTCCTTTCAAGCACTGGCAATTCTAGTAGGCAGGCTTGAGCAAGGAAAATCCTACACTAAAAAATGTTTTTGTGCTACTTCTATTACTTTGGACCCAGGCCATTGCCATACTAGCTCAACTCCCAGGCCCATCGACAAATTCACAGCTCAAACGCGTAGAGATAAATAATGATGGCATTCAAGAGAGTCCATCACGGATAGCTAAGTTGCCTGGTACATCACTGCTTTTCATATAGTAGGATAAAATAAACGTATTTCCCGTTACTACGAGTGCTCAGTGGACAATATATATAACATGTAGAGTAAAAAAGAGATGCAACAAGTGTACAACCTCTTTGGCGAAGCCATGTCGATCTCAGTGTGATTGGGTTGGCCGGTGAGGATGCTTCGGCTGACTTGGCTGTCGGAGGAGGGGAAGAAGATCTTAGGCGTCTGGAGATGGAGCCCGAGGTACTGCTCCGCTGTGATGGAGGGTTTCGTCGTTGGAGCAGCTCCGGTGAGTTGTACGACACCGAGGCTGAAGCAGGACAAGAGAGACAACGAACAATGTTAACCTGAGTGGAATTCTAATAGCATATCCAATACATGACGGAAAATACATAACCAAAAAGTGCTAGATGTAAAATACATCAGCCGCCTCATCTCTGAACTTAACTGTCGAAACGGAACTTAACTGTCGAAACTGAACTTAACTGTCGAAACTGAATTTTGCTGTCGAAATTGAATTTTGCTGTTGAAACTGAATTTTGTTGTCGAAACTAAACGCACTAGCAAGGTGAGGCTACACGTCGATCGACTGACTTTTTCATCTCTAGTCAGTCGATTTTGCAGCCGTTGTATACGAAATCAAGGGCCTGCGATTCATCTTCAACCTCCACCCCCCTAAGCCGCCAGCCACCACCCGCCAAACAGCAGCCCGCGGCCGGCGGTGCGCCGCCCTGCCCGCCCCGAAAACACTCCCCACCGCCGGTCCACCGCCGCCCCAGCCATCCCTCTAGCCCCCCCTCCCGTGCCGAGCTTTTTCTCCGGCGATCCCCACGCCACCGCCCTGCCAACGCCCCACCACCGCCGGCGACCACCGCCGCCATCCTGAACCCTAAGATAGATAGTGGGGTACCTCTCCGGTGAGCCCCCCTCCCCACTGCGGCTGGTTCTTCCTTCACCCCGGCGAGGCCCCCCCCCCCACCCCCCTGAAAATTGACTGACCCAAAATTCGATTCAGTCGACTGAAGTGTAGCTAAATCGGAGCAGCATCGCAAGCAAGAGCGAGAGCAACCGCGCGAGCAAGAGCAATAGCAAGAGCAGACCAGGCAGGGGACCGAGAGCAAGACCAGAGCAGCAGCGCGAGCGAGAGCTAAAGCAGCAGCAACTCCTACTGATGTGGACGTCGCCGTCGAGGGAGCAACGCCTGGAGGAAGTGGCCGGCAATGCCGCCGTGGATGGAGTCGCGTCGTGTCGGCTTGGGACCGAGCGCCGGCAGCACCGTGAGATCGAATCCAGAAGAAAATGCGGCGATTAGTGTACAACCTCTTTGGTGGCACCGATTAGGTCACAGCTTCATCCAAGGAAACGGTGATGATGATGCTCTTCCGGTGGTGCAGGTGAAGACGGCGGTGTGGGAATGGCGGTGACGCGAAAGACAAGGGGAACATCGGGGCAGCTCCTTGGAGGTGGAGGACGGGTTGGCTGACCCGGCGGGACGATGAGATCGACGATGGATCCTCATCCATTACGGTGGATGAGGGACGTCGAGGTGTTGCTATGGACGACGTTGTCGGGGAAGAGGCTCCGGCTGGGTGGCAGATGGAGCAGGTTGTGGGGTTTCGTCGCGGGTTTTCGCGGCCTCGGTGTATGAATGGTTGGGCGGATGGGATGGCAGTGGGGAACCATGGCTTAGAGACGCGCTTGTCCGAAATTTGGGGTAAGTTACGAAAGTACCCCCACCGATTTGAGGCGGTTCTTTCAGTTCAGGGGTACCACGGGCATTTCACGTGTCGGGATTTCACAGGTGGGAGTTTTTGCGCGCGTTGTAATTTTGGAATAGCAAGGTGCGGGTTGAGATGGAGGGAGTTGTCAGAGCATAATGAGACAAAGATATATCTTAATTATTTCGGGCTAACAAGGCGCGGGTTGAAGAGGCGGGAGTTTCGCAGCATCATAGACAGAGACGCTAGCTTGAATTTTCGGCATAACAAGGCACGGCTTGAAATTTCGAAAGAACAAGCTTAACGTGTACCCAAAAAAAAGATAATTCGCACCTCAACACGCACAACACACACACACACACACACAGAAAAACACCATTTAGACTAGAGTAAGGTACACATGCATTGCACGCATGAGATTTGGCAACCAAATTATGAATAAACACCACATTATAGCATGCAAGCTTTGAGTCATATATGCATGATGTAGATGTCTGTTTAATTCTTATAGTTCATTTCATTCAAAATCATCTACTCCCTCCGTAAACTAATATAAGAGCGTTTAGAATACTAAAGTAGTGATCTAAACACTCTTATATTAGTTTACAGAGGGAGTAGTTTTTATAAGAAGGCTAATCTATTTTAAGATTCATGGAATTGTGCATTGTAAGACATAAAGTAAAAACAAATAATGGCAAATCATGTAGAAAAACATTTGGGCAATTCTGATATGGAAGATTCTAGAACAAATAAGAAGTGCTTGTGTTTTGATGTTTGTGCATTATGCTTAAGTTCAACCATGGAGTCTTCTAGATTATACATGTGGTGAAATCTAGTGGAATCTAGATGATATCCAATGGCCAAAAGTGCTCAAATTTGCCATCTTTGGACCATCGGATTCGTCTCATCCAACAACCATCTTTCAAGGTTAAAGTTACCCGCACACAATATAAAAAATATAAAATAGAATATATATATATAGGGGTATAGATATAGATATGTGATGCAAAAGTCGCCCATCATCTCCAATTAGAATAGTGTGTCCATGCACGGATGCGACATGGCCAAATGATGTCTGCCATCGGTATCTCAAATTCAAATCAGTCTAACCTTGTTCAGTGTGTATACATTACAACATGCTCGTTTCCAAACCACACCGCGCAGATCCCCGTTATATTCATGCATGCATGGGTTTCAAACATCAGGATCTCTTATTCAAATATTTGAATTCAACTTTACATTGATTATGACCTCACCTATTCTTTTACAACCACACAGTAGTGTTATATTTATAATTGTTCCACTAACTTTCTCTTGTGCATGCATGTACACACACTACCAGTCGGCATTATCCATCGCACGCATCCAATCTTTTTCTTCAGGTCGGTCTCCCATGAAGGCACACACCCACACACATCCCCCTCTCCATCATATCGGGCATTCTTTATCTCTCACGTGTGCATGCACAAAATATTGATGTTCCTCTATGTATGTGTGTATATAGCTAGGTCTTTCATAGTTTTCCACACAAACCGATCAATCGATATATCCAGTGAGGTCTCACCCTCTTTCCCACGTCCACATCGATCAATCTATACCTCTCTCTTTAGGATTAACATATATAGCTAATACACCCACATTAATTATATATCCAACGTCCCCCTCTCATCATCCATGCCTTCCGCTTCATCTCTCAGATGCGTGCACAATGGAGAAGACTGGGGCAGTAAGGGCCCTGCCCTCCCCCCCCCTAACATCACTATATATCGAGGCTAATATGAACGTGATCATTAGACAATTGCTGATAAAAATGGTTTAAGTTCATGAATTGACCCTCCTCGTAAAGGATTAGCAATGCTTGGCCCCCTGGCTCATTTATTTTTCATGGCTCCGCCACTGCGTGCAACTGCGCACGTGTTCGCCCCCCCCCCCCCTCTCTAAATATCGATATCTCACTTGTGCATTCCTTCATAGTCTCCATCCACTCGGCCCCTCGCACCATCTTCTAGCCCCCCACCGGATTTTGCCACATGTACAATCTAGCAGACTCCATGGTTGAACTTAAGCATAATGCACAAACCTCAAAACAACAGTGGTTCTCTTTTGTTCTAGAATCTTCCGTATTATAACTGCCCAAACTTTTTTTCTAGTTGAATTTCCATTATTATTATTTTACTTTATGCTTTACAACGCACAATTCCATGAATCATAAAATAGATTAAGGGCTTCTTTGATTCAAAGGATTCTCAAAGGAATTTTCAAGGATTCTAATCATTAGGAATTTTTCCTATCTTGGTTGTTTGATTCGTAGGATTGTAAACCATAGGAATTTTCCATATGATTCATTTGCACTAGATTTCATAGGAAACATCCCATCCACTCAAACCTCTTTGAAAGAATTCTGCGTTTTTTCTATGCACAATCAAACACTCGTACAATCCTGTAGGATTCAAGACAACATTCCACTATAATCCCATGTTTTTCCTATTCCCGCGTTCTTAACTTTTTGATAAAAACTAATTGATTTTGAATAAGATGAACTATAAGAATTAAACGAAGGTCTACGTCAGGCATATATGACTCAGAGCTTACATGCTATAGTGTGGTATTTATTCATAATTTGGTTGCAAAATCTGATGCGTGCAATGCACGTGTACCTTACTAGTACTTCGAGTCTGTGCGAAACACGTAAATTAGAATACCAATGGCACGCTACACAATGTCTCTCTTATAGTTCATGAAGCCATGTGGCACATGTGGAGGTGTTGTCGCGACCTCCTTGTGTGGATTGATCACAGTGACGTGCTGCTGGTTCCAGAAGAATGTACTCGTCCTCCCTGAGCCATACTGGCGGTACATGCACGAACCGAAGATGTGCACACACGCCACGCATGCACTCATTCCGTCGCACGCACACGCGGGTACACGGGCGGATGCAATTTTGTACCAAGATCCACCCCATGTGATAATTTGACGCGTGTAAAGTCGTTCACTTCATTGATGGTCAATTAATACAACGCATGCAAATTGAGTGGACTTGAGGGCGGAAGAAAGACATTATTACTCCACTGCGTGCATGCGAGTAGTTAAATCATGGGTTGCTAGTAGTACTTCCATTGGTCTCCTTCGTATTTTGTGCCAATTTCTGATAGTAACATAATATTTACGCATTTGAGCAGTGTAGTACTTGAAATTTATGTTCCGCTAAACTCAGGGAGCTGTTTCGGGCCTCGAAACCAAAATCATCAATTAATCTTAACCTTGTTCCCATCACATTCGAAAGCCTGATCACGCCTACTAGTACGTACCAAACCTGAATGTGTTCCCACTATGCAGGTATTAGTACTAGTGCTAGTACTTAGGTTATAAAAAGGGGAACAACCTAACGGAAAATTACTCTACCTTTCCTCCTCATAAGTGCTTCTTCTTCGTCTGTCATTGCCATGGTCGGTGAGCAGAGCTCTAGGTCGAGAACTACTCGTAACAAGGGAGCGGCAACCAAGGCTGCGGAAAAAAAGAGGGTTCGCCGCCATGCAGAGACCTTGAAAGATCTCTCACGGGCAAGCGGTGGCTCCCAGGAGCTCCCTAGCCGCGGAGGCGAACGTGCCGAGCCGGCGGAGCTGGAGTCGTTATCCCTCGACGGCACGCCCGATCAGTTCAATAAGCACCTCAATAAGCAGAAGGAGTTCATCCAAGGCTTGATGGAGTTGCTGAAGAAGAGCCTCGACGACATGCCCGCTGAGCTCAATCAGCAGGGGGAGTTGACCGCCGGCTTGGTGATGCTGCTGAAGAAGAGCATTGCCTCGGAGAAGAAGGCGATCGGAGAAATCCTACGACTTTAGGAGGACAAGGCAAAGCTCTACCATGAGATCGACCTGTTGAAGGAGAAGAACACCGGCTAGAAGAAGCTGCATGAGAATAGTAGTTCCTCGATGAAGATGTTGCAGTCCCTCGTCATGGAACAGAAGGAGGAGTTGGCGAAGCTCCGCATCGAGCACCTGGCTGCTGTCAAGGTATGTAATGCGGTCGTGGAACAGATGATGAAGGCTCATGTCGAGAAATCTCGTGTCATGGACAGAATGAAGAAGATGGCGGAGGAGACGCGCAAGGAGATGGAGGTCGTGGAGGCGATGAAGAAGCAGTTATGACGCCGCGGCGAATTAGATCATTTGGGGTGATAATCTTCGTTCTTCTTTTGCTCTTGTGTTTCATCTTTTGCTTCGGATGTTTCGCCGCACGTGTCACGTTCTCTGCGAGGCATGAATAGAACAATGTTTTTTAGGGAATGAATAGAACAATGCTAACAATGAGATGACTAGCAAATTAGATCATTTCTATCGCCATATGGCACTGGGCTGCCGTGTTTCGTGCTCCTCCGTCGCAATACTACTCCAGTGGAAAACTTGAGTATACCGCATGGTTCTTTGCTCCTCCTCGATCAGGTCGTCGGCGCATTTATACGAGCAGTCAAATCACAAGGCCCCGCCTTCCAGCAGTAATGAGTTATCAAATCACAAAGGCCCTCGCCTCTCGTGAAACCGACCAAGCTAGACTGCCCCGCCCTCTAGCCTTTTAAAAAATGTATACTTTTGTACAGCAGTAGTATTGATGGATTGCGCCAAGGAGCAAAACTTGAAATTAAAAAAAAGTGGTACATATAGAGAGCGCTCGTCGCCAAATTATGCATATAGTACTATTAAAAAGGCAAGTCACAATAATGGTGTCCATCACAACCCACCCCTCAAATAAAACTGACCACCCTGTAATTCTTTAACAAAACTAAGCACCCTGAAATTCTTTGACAACTAAATTGCTGGCTATATGATGTTGGCCATATATATTGTACGCATATAATGTGAAGAAACGAGTGGTAGTACTATACCAACTAAAAGATGAAATGTAAGAAATACTAGTATGTACGTACTGAAGAGTTAAAGTAACAAGAAGAAACATAACATATAGTTCTGCTGGGGGCTCAGCACAACACACCCCTCAAATTAAATTAAGCACACCTGTAATTGAACTTTGCAACTATTCCGGTAGACACTGCGTTAGAACCACCATGAGCAACGACACTGCCACCTTACTCGGAGTCCTTGTCCACGTCCTCGACTTCGTCCTTGTCCCTGTTCCTCTTGGCCGATACTTCTTTGCTTGAACCGCGCACTTGGTTGTTGCTCTTCATCCAACCCTTGTAGATATTGAAGCAAAGGTAGCCATCCATTGCAGCGTAGTGGATGTGGTCTATATCTAGTACATTCCGCTGCCATGCATGACGATGAAACGTGTATGGAGGTTTCTCCAGTTTACCGTATGAAGGATGAACCATGGATCCTGCCAGGGTCAGCATTGAAGGCTGACGAGAGGACACCATCCGATTCTTCTGGAGGTCGAAGGTGTTTCCTACAACAAGGCCTATCCGACGCAGGACTTCCTTGTCGTTACCAAAGTATACAGTAACGAATTTGACTAGGTTGCTCTCGAGGAAGTCCTTAAAATCCAGGCACTCAATGTCGGCATGGCATATGTGATAGACCAAGCATAAGTCATGCATGCAAACCTGGATCACGGCGGGCTTCTTCCTCTCTTCGTCCTATAGATCCTTCTCTCGTCCCAGGACTGTGGTGTACTCAACATCTAGCCCAGCGACCCACTCATCATCTGAGTCTTCGAATATGCGTCTAAAGCGAGAAAGGCATCTTTTCACCGTCGCGGAAGAACGGGTGTAGATGACGTCGAACTCATTGCCGGTGATGGTTCTAACCTTGTACTCACCGCTGATCGTGGAGATTTGGGATGCCATGGATTTGGGAGGAGGGTTAGGATTAGTGGAACTACCGTAATGTGAATGGACGGGACGACTAGGAGTGAACCGCCGTAGTATTAAAGGACGTGCGGGGACGAGTAGGAGCGAACTGCCAGCGTGTGAACGGCAGGGTAGTGGCTTTCCATTCTCCCATGATACGGGCTTCCAAGAGTCCTTGGATCTGAGATCGAACGGTTGCATGGCGTGATTCTAGACCTATGGGTGAATATCCAATCCTGGAGGGTTATTCTGCAAATTTTCAGCACCTTAGCATGCGACCGTTTGATCTCAGATCCAAGGGCTGCCAGCAGCCCGTATCATGGTCGCGCCTACCACGACCGTCGCGTCGCTCGCGCTGTCGCGCCCTTGGAGATTTAACACGGTGCGTTAGGCTATCTGATGTTGGCATGTCATAAATAGTCATCACTTAGTCACTCATACTACAACAAGGTTGGCTATAAGTGTATTTATTTTTTTACTTCTCTCTATCTCTTTCTTCGTCCCATAATATAAGAACATTTTTGACACTAGTGTAGTGCCAAAAACATTCTTATATTATGGGACACAGGGAGTACTAGTATTTATTGCATTTGCCAAGGAGTGACCTCTTCCAATGAAATGGTGTTGCTAAGTTTGCTTCATTTAATTAGCAATAGACTTAAAATTGTCTTTTCACCTAGGTACACGCGCTTAGCACCGTTTCTTCCTTGGGTCACCAAACTAGTCTCTCTCTTCTTGATTAACTTGCCACATCAGACTTTATGCCTATGTGGCAAGCTTAGCACCTATAGGAGCAAGTAAAAGTAAGTACAATAGTGCGCTTTACATGGCATTTTTGCATATGTGGAGGAAAGAGAGGCAAGGAAAAAGTGGAGAAGTGGGCTCTCATGCAAGAGCGAGCCTCTACTACATGGTGGAGCATTGGGAGAGGCACCTGTATGGAGGTGGTTAGGAATCGGGAGACTCACGCCGGTCGTAGTGCCTCAGTTAAAATGATAATGGCAACTCAAATCATAGGGCCCCACCTGTCCAGCAGTAACTCATTGTCAAATCACACAGCCCTACGTTTGCAGCAGCCTACTCCCTCGTCTTCTCGCGTCTTCATCGAACCGACTAGGCGGAACTACCCTGCCGCCTACCGCGTAGGAAAAGCCCCGCCCTCGACTTTTAAATAGTATATAGTATACTAATTTTGTATCCATGGATTGTGCCCGCGCCATGGAGCAAAGCGTCTAGAAAATGGCGATACACATGTATGGAGTATACAGCACGTCCGTCGTGTTCGCGTCGCACCCCAGGCGGTTGGTCGATCTGGCACGCTGCTCTCCGAATGGAACGCGCGTCATATTGCGTTTGCACACACATCTGGGACGGCAATTGAGAACCGACCATAGGCACACTCCCCGGCCCCGCAAGTCGGGTGACTTAATGGAAGAGGGAGACGAGCGATAGTACTAGAGAACTGTTGTACTACGTTGGTGCCTGGACGATCCCTGCAAGACACGGAAGATCAGTTCGTCCATGCATGTGACCAGACTCCAGCAGACACGCCTGGATTGGCTATCGTCTACATATCGTGCAGGCTGTGTTGTACATGGCTGTAGTTGTGGTGAGAAATATAAAAAAAGGTTTCTTGTCATCTCGCAAAATTAGGTGTCATGTGCTTCGGATCACTGCGAGGGTTAAACAGCGACAACTGAGTTGGGCTATTCATTGGGGGCACATGCACGAACAGTGACTACTGGGCTGCCATCTAGGTCAAGCTGGCTATGTTAATTAGGACATCTATCAACGGACCCCTTTTCTACGAGTTTATCTTTAATTTGAGTTTTGTTCCTAGTCTAGTTTGTCCGTCGGGATTCATGTTATCTCCTTTGGGCAGTGAGGTTATGATTTCTTGTCATGTGGCATTTTTTCGTGTTATATGTTATAATCCGGTGCTTCAGATCAAAATGACGATTACTGCGCCTCCGGGCCACATGCATGAAGACTTCTCGACGGTCATTGACGAGGTCAAGCCGGCTCCAGTAGACAAAAGAAAACTAGTACTACTCCACTATATAGGCAGGAGCCTCCGCGCTTGCTTGCTAGTGTTGCTCTCTTCACACTGTCTCGGCCTCTCCAGATCTAAACACGACAGCGGTGGACACACTCTCTATCTCTCTCTCTGCTCACCGCTGGTCACAGATCCAACCGGATACTCTCCGCCGAGGAAGGTGAGAAGGTGCAAAGTTCACGCGGTCGTCCTCAGCGACGGCTCTTACCCACTTCTAGGCGCGTCCCGATCAGCCTGCCTTGCCGTTCTCTCCCAAGCACCGCTGGTGAGGGAGGGCCTCCGACCCCTTCTTCCTCACTGCCGTAGTGTCGGCAGATCCGGCCTCCCGCCGCCCACCTAGCGACATCCCGACGACCATCAGGTATAACTTCCTTCGAAACCGGCCTTGCTCTACTTCCCGAGCTCCTGACGTCGCTGCATTTGTATCTTTTACTATTTCTCAGGCCCCCTCGTAGATAGGATCGATTGGCTGTTCGAAAACCACCTAATTGTTTTACGTTTAAGAGGTAAAACTAGTTCATGCACTCGAATCTAGTATTACTTGGTTCAAACAAGGAAGAAAGGGGGTGGGGTGGGGGAGGATTTGTTACCTGAATCTAGGACTTGGTTGAAAGAGGAAATAATGGGGGCGAAAAGTAGCAGAGACTGGCTATCCAACTGGTCTCTAGGTCTAATAGGGAAATAAAGGGAAACGCGGTACAAACTCAATATAAACCCAATCTATTGGTTGAAAAAGGAAAGAAAGTGGGGACTGGGGGACAAGTCAACAGAGTAAGTCCAGCACTAGATTTGCTAGCCTCACACAGTATAAGGTGGCTATACCGAACAAAAATGGGACCAACCCAGATATCCTGTTCTGATGTTTGTTGCCCTGAGCCACTCTTATGTAATGCCACTGGTAAAATGTAGCAGTCGCACTGTTAAAAGTAAGGACACGTTAAACCAATGTTGTTTTCAATGTAATGCCTCCAGTAATATGAATCAATGGCACTTCTTTACATGTCCTGCTAAAATTTCCCATTAAGATAAGTTGAATCTTTTCGTTAGAAATGCAACTGTCCTGGTCTGCCTACTCTCCTGTGCCCAAAGTAATGTCGTATTTAACAGTTGTCATAGTTAATCCTAATGCCCACACTAATATCTAGCAATGCCACTGCTTTAGAAATTGCTACTGTCCTTGTAGGATTGCCATTCAGATAAGGAACATGCTTCTTTTCATTTGATGCATGTTTCATCACTTGTTAGTCACCCTCCTTTCCACCTTTTTTGTGCAAACAGAGATATACATTTCACGCTCGATCTTAGTTGAACTGCACAAATGATATCCAAATTATAGTTGAGCATTCTAGGAGCTTCACAACCAACCTTGATGTTGTTCAATTTTATTGCAACTAATGAAGAAGAAGCTCTGTGGGTTTCGTTTTCTGATGAAATGGAACCGGGGCTGGAGCCCTTTTCTTAAAAAAAAATTGAAGAAGCTGCTAGCTCACAGGACATTGCTTCATTTTAGGTGAACTGCAACAAAAGGTCCCATGAATTGAATCATCCATGTTGGTGACTGAAAGAGGCAGCTTCAGCATCCCAGTCTAAGCACCCCCGGCCTCCATCCTTGCGACGCACGGTACACCTCGTTTGCCACCTGCTCGACCCTAGTGTCACTGATAAAATGAAGTAATAATACAGTTAAAATAGAGCGAGTGCCATCTCTATCATTTCATTTCCAATGTATATAAAGAAAGTGCTTCTCTTTGTTAAAGTATGTTTCATCAACTAGTCCCATTGTTAATGTTTAAGCGTTTCT
This sequence comes from Triticum aestivum, assembly GCF_018294505.1. Taxonomy (NCBI): domain Eukaryota; kingdom Viridiplantae; phylum Streptophyta; class Magnoliopsida; order Poales; family Poaceae; genus Triticum; species Triticum aestivum. The sequence continues at coordinate 70,403,719 of NC_057804.1, forward strand.
GCAAATTGGGGTGCTTAATTTTAGTTGTTATTTACAAAAATAGAGATTTGAATGTCTCAAGGCGCCTCCTTGTACTACCACTATAAACTTATGTTCATCACTGGCAGAAGGTGTATCTGGGAGACTTGGGACAATGTCCAGTATGAGGCGTCGCAGGGCCCATCTCGCCCTCGCAACATGGCATACTATGATACTATCGCAATATTTTCTTCTACTTATTTTGTGTGTTTCATCAACTAGTGCCACTATAATGTAATCACACTTTTTCATTATCTGTGCAAACAGGGTTATTCAGCTGCATTTTGGTGGAACTGCACAAATGTACGTATGGAACCGGCATATATGCAGAGTGCGAGGTGTGCCAAGTAAAAACTACCGGCACCAACCATGCTGCATGCACGCATTGGCATCCACCACCACCAGTGGGATGTGTGGCGCTCTCTGTGGATGGATCTTTCTCGGCAGCAAATTCTCTAACCAAATACTAGTAGCTTATATTAGCAGTTTTCTAGGGAGTACTCTTTTCTAAAAGAAGCACCAATCTATTTTTCTTTATTTGTACACTGTGTCACAACTTTGACCCAAAGGTCCAGAGCTATTTTAGGGTGATTGGCGTAGTACTCGGAGACTGATTGTAAGCATAATTTTCATTAGCTGTCACACTGATTGTAAGCATGAGCAGGTGGAAGATTAGGTTAGTGTGAAGCTTCCCTTAAACCCTACCGCCGCCGTTGAAACAAGGCGAGCGTCGAGGGAGCCGTGGAGAACGGCGGGGAAGCGACGTCGCGCCATCCGGCCTCCTTTTGCGGTGGGAGAACGAATACTCTTGTGGCTCCGACTGGCTCTGCACCCTAACGAACGGCACACCATACTCAATCGATTCGTTATCCTCTGGGTGCTCGACCTTCGACCTGTACGCCCACCACCTCCGCCTGACTGTCGCCTCGGGCGAATCTGTCTGCTCCATCACCTATAGGAGATACTCGATGAACTCGGGGGACTGCAGCGTGACTGCCGCCGAGGAGTACATGTACATCGCTGCCCTCATCACCGCCGTCTCGCTCTTTCACATACATTGCCACATGGCCCACACCGTCCTCGAAATCTCCCACTCATTGTCAAACCAACTAAGGATCTCCTTCAACCTGGCTAACTTTGCCTGGTCGCTGCCGGCGATCTGCCTAATTCGTTGTTGCATCCTCTCCATAGATGTCCTTCTGAGTGATCCGATGCTAGCTTTGGAAGATGGGAGGAGAGACGGTGGTCTTGTAATAGAGAAGAGGGAGAGGTGAGACGGTGGTTTTGTAATGGAGATGATGGAGAGGAGAGGAGGTGGTTTTGCAATGGAGAAGATCAGAAGAGGGAGAGGCGAGACGGTGGTTTTGGAATGGAGATGATGGAGAGGAGAGGAGGTGGTTTTGGAATGGAGATGATGGAGAGGAGAGGAGGTGGTTTTGCAATGGAGAAGATCAGAAGAGGAAGAGGCGAGACGGTGGTTTTGGAATGGAGATGATGGAGAGGAGAGGAGGTGGTTTTGCAATGGAGAAGAGGGAGAGGAGCATGCGGCAGCGATTTAGGATTGGACGAGAGCGCCGGCGCGCTGTGACTGGATCAAAATAAAAATCAATTTACCCTTCAATTAAGAAAGCGACCCCACATTAACTAGTCTCCCTTTTATTCTGGGTCATAATTGACCATGATTTTCGCACATAAAATATATGTTATACATTGCAAAAATAATATAATTTGAAAGTACATTCAGATACGAACCAAACGATACAATTTTTGGTGACATGCATTCACATTTTGCTTGTCAAATACAGTACGTGGTCAAACTTTGACCCAAAATACACAAAACAACAAAAAAAATACATACAAGACCAGCGCCGCTCTTCCGCTCTTCTCCTCTTAAACCACCGCCGCTCCTCTCCTCTTCCAATCTAAATCCAGCGCCGCTCCTCTCCTCTTCCATTTCAAAACCACCGCCCCTCCTCTCATGTTTCAGTCCAAAACCAGCGTCGCTCCTCTCCCGTTCTAATCCAAAACCAGCGCTGCTCCTCTCCTCTTCCATTCAAAAACCACCGCCGGCGAGTGAAGGTGCTATGGAGAAGTAGATCGATGGAGGAGTACAACAGATACGTGAGGATCGCAGACGGAGACCCTGTGAAGCTAGCTAGGATGTTGGAGATACAGTCTTGGTTTGACAACAAGGACCAACTAGCAGCGACGGTGACATCCATGGCCAAATATCTGCAACAGAGCGAAAAGGCGGCGATACTCACGGAGGGAGTCGCGCCGGAGTACATAGAGTTGCTCCTCTGGGCCATGGAGCAAACAGATTCACTGAATTCGATCGTGAGGGAGAGGTGGTGGGAGTATCGATCCCAGATGGAGCATCCACCAGAGATTGAAGGATCGAGCATCTACATGGTGCCGTTTGTGAGGGTGTCCTGCTAGAGCGAGCCGGTGGAGTCTTCGTCGACCGAACCCAACTGCAAGAGGAGAAAAGCAGTTGGCCCGACGATGCTTCCCCGCCCTCGTATCCCTCGCCGTTCACATTTTCTCACGGGGCGGCTGTCTGCCGCCGAGGAATAGGAGGGGGCTGCCCACCCCCAGCCCAATAGTCGGGCAGGTTGTGAATTGTTAGGAGGAGATTAGGGTTGTCAGTATTTGTAGGTTGTGAATTGTGTTTTGTGTTGTGTATTTTGAGAGTACTTTCAGATATGAATGTCTTTTGAATTTCAGATTTGCAGTATTGAGCATATGAAGTATTTTATGAATTCTAGAGATCTATTTTTAGCACTTAAAAAATGTAGTTTCATAGGAGTATAAAAGTGCAGACAATGTGATTCTCAGAGAAGAAACTGCAAGTTTCAGTTTCAGATAAGAAACTGCAAGTTCAGTTTCAGATAAGAAACTGCAACTTTCACAGGCAGAGCATTTATATTAACACGGCCTTTTCAAACATGGTTAACATCATGTTGGAAGTTTTATTTATGGTCGAAAATGGAACTACCAGCCAGTTAACATCATGCTGATCAACATTAATGCATAGCACATCTTCATATGATGCACAGTCAAAATGCCCACACGATGTCGAGTGTGCGAAACACAGAGAAAATCAGGGACGAAGTTTTGGCAAGTGTTGGACGTGGTTTTGGGCTGCCGCGTCTAGGCTTTCATTTTTAACATGCGCAGCCCACGACCTCGGATGGGGAGTCCATAGTCCTGTTTATATTTTCTTAGGGCCGTCATGTCTCGACCGGCCTATGGACCTCCCATCCGAGGTTTTATTTTTGGCAGCCCAATTTATGTATTTTTTTGAAGAAAACGCAGAGGTCTGTTCTATTTTTCTATATAAGAATAGGAACGCCAGGTCCAACTTATGTTTCCCTTCTAACTATATTATATATATTTAAATTATTTTATATGTTATTATATATTACTTTTATTTTCATCATATAATTAACAGATACTTACATATGTAAGAAAAACAATATCTCACATCTTATTAACTTATAAAAATAATTTCTTAACAAAAAAAATCATGGATTGTTTTGGCACGAAAATCCTAGTGATTGTGTACAAAAGCTTGGTAAGATTTAAGGATGAATGTAATAATATCACTCATTATTTAAATATATTTATAACAAAATGCTCAACCCCTTTTTATTTTTTGATAACATTGCTGGCCCAACCCAACATTATAATTAGAATCGGCCCAGCAAAATCGTGTATTTCGAGAAAGTGCAAATGGCCTATAATTTTTTAGGAAATAAAATAAATGGGCCGCATGGACACTACATTATTTGTTCACCCAGCCCAGCTAATGGCTGTAATTCAAAAAAAAAGATCAAAATGACTGTAAATTCTACCGCGCTAAAAAAAGACTGTAAATTCTGAAAAAATGGGTTGAATACGTGCCACGTTTTTGGAGGCTAAAATGTGGGCCAATAGGTCGAAGCCAGCGCAAGTCATTGTCAATTTAGTCAACAAATGATTCTGACATGTTAGCCGTTGGATTTACATCCAACGACCGGCATCCATCTTCAATCTCTCATCTTCTTCCTCCAGCGCCGCTGGGACCACCTCCTGCATCCTGCTACTAGCAGCACTGCTTAGCACGCTTCGCTATGAAGCGCTACTCCACCGTTGGCCAGGCCATCCCTCCACCCCTCCACACCTCTTGTTCTTCTCCACCGACTGCCGAACCACACCGCACTAGAACCAGTTAACCCTCGTACACCTCTCCATCTGCGACTCTACTCCCGCGTCTTCCCATCTCCGGTCCGTTGCTGTCCGGGGCCTCGCCGTCGTCCACCACCTTGGATGCGCTCGGCACGGCATAGTCAACGTGTCAACGAGCAACACCATCGGAAGTAGACTGTGCGTGGAGAGGCTGACAGCTGGGTCCACGGCCGCACACAAGGAAATGCCTCCTTATTACGCGCAAAATAATGATTCCTCCACCTGACATCTGGGACCCACCGGAAGGGCCTAAGTATTTCGCAAAAAAACGTGCCCCCCACTGACATGTCGGACTCGCCGGCTATCTTCGTATGCAAGGAAGTGCCTCCTTATTACGCACAAAAAAAATGAATACTCCCCCTGCCAACTGGAACCCAGCATAGTGGGAGGCTGACTTGTGGGCCTACCAAGTTGACGGGGACGGAGGGCTTTGTCAACTTAGTCAATATGAATGATTCTAGATCCTGTTACCATACGATGTTCATCGAACGGCCGTAGTGCTTCTTCAACCTCTGGTCTTCTTGCTGCAGCCGCCCAAACCAGCGCCGGTCGTGCTGCGTGCTCCTGCCTCCCGTTGCCGGCTGTGATGCCGTGGAGGCCTCACCGCCGCCTACTACTCCCACCGCTGGCCAGGCCATCCCTCTACTCACCCACACCCCCTGTTATTCTGCGGCGACAACAGCCTCACACCGCAGCCGAACCAGTGAACCCTCGTACTCCTCTTCGCGTGGGCATCCAATGCTGCGTCTTCCCCGGCTCCGAGTCGTCCCCTTCCTAGGCCTCGACGTCGTCCACCGCCGTGGTGCTCAAGGCGCGGCATGGTCAATGTGGTCAAGGAATGACATCCATCGGACGTGGACTATACGTGGAGAGGCTGACAGCTAGGTCCACGGCCGCAGCAGGAAGTGCCTCCTTATTACACGCAAAATAATGATTCCTCCACCTGACAGCAGGGACCCACCGGATGGGCCACCGTATTTTGCAAAAAAAATGTTTCCCCCTGACTGCTGGGACCCACCAGCTACATCTTCGCACGCAAGGAAGTGCGTCCGGGCAAAAAAACAATTCGCCCCCCTGACTGCTGGTACCCACCACCTACATCTTCGCACGCAAGGAACTGCCTGATAGTCAGGACCCACCTGGTCGAAGCGTATGTAGTGTTGTCATTTTGGTCGCGAACATGTACGTACATATATATTGGTCGATGTAGAGGCACGCACGTGTCGTAGTAGAGGCGTGTAGCATGTACACGTACGTACGACGGCCAGGGTGCAAGAAAGAAAATACGGCCACGTACGTACATACAGGAAGGGTCTCGAACACCTACTCGCGCATACGTACATGGCTAGGTCAGAACGGAGAAACAGCGTCATCGTCGTGTTCATGGGGAGCCAACCGGCTGGGTCAGAACGGAATGCGTGGTCGTGTTCATCGGGAGGGCTTGGACGGAACATGCGATGGAAACGAGGCCTGGCGTACCGCAGAACGGAGGAAACAGACCTCCTACGTTCGGAACGGGGTCCTGTTGATCGGGAGGGGTGTGGCATACCGCAAAACGGAGGAAACAGACCTCCTACAGTCGAAACAGGGGTCCTGTTGATCGGGAGGGGTGTGGTGTACCGCAAAACATAGGAAACAGACCTCCTACGGTTGAAACGGGGTCCTATTGATCGGGAGGGGTGTGGCGTACCGCAAAACGGACGAAACGAGGGTCCTGTTGATCGGGAGGGGTGTGGCGTACCGCAAAACGGACGAAACAGACTTGTGTTGGAGCGCTACAATCGAAACGGGGGTACTGTTCATCGGGAGGGGTGTGGCGTACTGCAAAATGGGACTCCACGGGATACTGTTCATCTCCACCGTCGACCTCCTCCAGCCTCCACGGGCTACTGTTCATCCACCGTCGACCTCCTCTAGCCTCCACGGGCTACTGTTCATCCAGCCTCCACCGCGCGCTACTCCACCGGCTACTGTTCAACCACCCCTCCACGGGCACCCCTCCACCATCTACTGTTCATCCAGCCCTCCACACGACGGGGTCCTGTTCAACCACCCCTCCACGGGCACCCCTCCACCGTCTACTGTTCATCCACCCCTCCACACCACGGGGTCCTATTCATCCAGAGGCAACGCCACCGCTCACTGTCCATCCAAACCGCCCCACAACACTCACTATTCATCCAATCGATCGGCTTCAGTTAGCAGCAGTAGCAAAGGAGTCGCTCGATCAGGTTCAGTTAACAGCCATCGATCGATCGCTCGGGTTCAGTAACCCGTAGCCTGCAGTGCAATCGCTCGGGTTCAGTTAGAGCCCAATGCCTCGCTCGGGTTCAGTTAGAGCCAACGGCTCGCACACACGCACGTATGTGTACGAGAGAAACGCGCATCGCTCGGCCCCCGACCTCCCACCATAACCGGGAACTCCCCAAAATTTTCCTCGCCCTCGCTTCTACCACGGCTTTTTCCGTCATGGACGGCCAAAAGAATGTCATGCAGCTGCGTCTCTGGCCCGCCCAGGACGAAAAGCCCATTTTTTGTCATGATTTTTTGTCATAGAAGTAGGAGCCCACCACATCTATGATGATACCGGGTTTTGTCACAATTATCGTCATAGAAGTGTCATATGTATGACAGAAAAAAAATTCGTTCGGCCCAACATGTCACGGATGTGTCTTTTTTTTGTAGTGTATAAAGAGAATTTACCTTTACTACCTGTGTTGGGTTATCAAGACCATGTGTTTCTTCAATAGGTGGTATATTAAAACCATGTGTTTCTTCAACAGGAGGTAAATTCTTAACATCTTCAGCTTTGATACCTTTTTCTTTCATAGATTTCTTTGCCTCTTGCATATCTTCAGGACTGAGGAATAGAACACCTCTCTTCTTCGGAGTTGGTTTAGGAGTTGGTTCAGGAATTGGCTCAGGAATTGGCTCAGGAATTGGCTCAAGAAGAGTCCAATTATTTTCATTAGTTAACATATTATTCAATAACAATTCAGCTTGATCGACTGTTATTTCCCTGAAAACACAAGCAGCACAACTATCCAAGTGGTCATTGGAAGCATCAGTTAGTCCATTATAAAAGATATCAAGTATTTCATTGGATGATCAGGCAAAGCATTAAGTAATCGGAGAAGCCTCCCCCAAGCTTGTGGGAGAATCTCTTCTTCAATTTGCACAAAATGATATATTTCCCTCAAGGCAACTTGTTTCTTATGAGCAAGGAAATATTTAGCAGAGAAGTAATAATCATATCCTGGGGACTACGCACACAACCAGGATCAAGAGAATTAAACCAAGTTTTAGTATCACCCTTTAATGAGAATGGAAATATCTTAAGGATATAACAGTAGCGAGACTTCTCATCATTAGTGAACAAGGTGGCTATATCATTTAACTTAATAGATGTGCCACAACAGTTTCAAATTCATAGCCATAAAAGGATCAGATTCAACCAAAGTAATTATCTCAGGATCGACAGAGAATTCATAATCCTTATCAGTAACAAAAATAGGTGAAGTAGCAAAAGCAGGGTCATATTTCATTCTAGCATTTAGAGATTTCTGTTTAAGCTTAACTAGTAACTTCTTAAGATTAGATCTATCATTGCAAGCAAGAATATCTCTACTAGTTTCTTCATCCATAACATAACCCTTTGGAACAATAGGCAATTCATATTTAGGGGGAGAACCTTCATAATCACTATCTTCAATAATTTCATTTTCAATTATTTCATTCTCTCTAGCCCTAGCAAGTTGTTCATCAAGAAATTCACCTAATGGCACAGTAGTATCAAGCATAGAAGTTGTTTCATCATAAGTATCATGCATAGTAGAAGTGGCATCATCAATAACATGCGACATATCAGAATTAATAGCAGAAGCAGGTTTAGGTGTTGCAAGTTTACTCAAAACAGAAGGAGAATCTAGTGCAGAGCTAGATCGCAGTTCCTTACCTCCCCTGGTAGGTGAGGGAAAAATCTTAGTTCTTTCGTCTTTCAAGTTACTCATAGTGATCATCGGATATAAATCCCAAGTTACTCGAAGAATAGGGCTATGCTCCCCGGAAATGGCGCCAGAAAATAGTCTTGATAGCCCACAAGTCTATAGGATCGCAACAGTTTTAGAGGTAGAGTATTCAACCCAAATTTATTGATTCGTCACAAGGGGAGCGAAAGAATATTCTCAAGTATTAGCAGTTGAGTTGTAAATTTAACCACACCAGGATAACTTAGTATCTGCAGCAAAGTTTTTAGTAGCAAAGTAGTATGGAAGTAATGGTAACAGTGGCAAAAGTAAAAGTAGCAGTTTTGTACTAATTGTAATAGTAGCAACGGTAAAGTAAATAAGCAAAGCACAAAATATGAAAAGCTCATAGGCATTGGATCAGTGATGGATAATTATGTTGGATGTGATTCCTCATGTAATAGTTATAACATAGGGTGACACAAAACTAGCTCCAGTTCATCAATGTAATGTAGGCATGTATTCCGAATATAGTCATACGTGCTTATGGAAAAGAACTTGCATGACATCTTTTGTCCTACCCTCCCATGGTAGTGGGGTCCTAGTGGAAACTAAGGGATATTAAGGCCTCCTTTTGATAGAGTACCGGACCAAAGCGTTAACACATAGTGAATACATGAACTCCTCAAACTACGGTCATCACCGAGAAGTATCCCGATTATTGTCACTTCGGGGTTGTCGGATCATAACACATAATAGGTGACTATAGACTTGCAAGATAGGATCAATAACTCACATATATTCATGAAAACATAATAGGTTTAGATCTGAAATCATGGCACTCAGGCCCTAGTGACAAGCATTAAGCATAGCAAAGTCATAGCAACATCAATCTCAGAACATAGTGGATACTAGGGATCAAAATGTAGCGACCCGACCCGAATGGGTCAAGTCTCTGTGCTTAAGTGTCATCCCTAGATCGGTATGCTGACACACACAGTACTCGAGGATTTATAACAGAGGTAAATCACATGTATAAAGTAACGTAAATACTATTACCTCAATCCAAATAGTGGAAGTAACAAGGTTGTGGGTTCCCATCAACACCAACGGCAAAGTTGAGAAAATCGTAACCCTAACGTATCACTTACTCATCGTAAGATCCTACAACATGAGACATTGCAGCCACAAAGGATCAGTACATTGAATGTACTAGCAAATTCACACCATAGAGCAATGATGAATAAAGTCTATCACTACATGCATATTTGGCTGGTGGAGGCTCTATGGTTATAATGTTTTTGCGTAAAGCCAATTTTTCCCTACTGCAAAGGAATAAATTTTATTTAACTATCATGGTGGTTGTTAAACATTGAGAATGGTTGACAACATTCTCAATCCCAATTAAGCAGCATCGTTAAAACCCAACAATATTAATTAAAGTAACATGATGAGATTCACATGATAATCCAAGTACTAGATACTCAAAACGTCCATAACTGGGGACACAGCTAATCATGATTAGTTTATACACTCTGTAGGGGTTTGTGCACTTTTCCCCACAAGACTAGATCTCCTCCGTTGGTTTTCTCGCACTGCATGGTGTTTGAGAAACGGATGACCGAGACATAGTCTTTCAGAAGCGCTAGCACCTTACAATGGGTAGACCTGTACACCTACTTTCCCCTACATCTGCTAGTCTACCATTGTAAGAGTTCGCACAACTTAATCAACTATGCTAGAGCCCATAATAGCATGTCGCTGCACATGGAAGTTTCTAGCATGAATAATCTTATGAGCCCTTTGAGCCTGGGTGGCGGTCCAAAACAAACAGGCAATCCTGGAATACCCAAGTGCCTCAATCCACCCAGATGTGTATTAAAGTTGCCACCTTAAATAAACCATTAATTAACAATCTCACATCTGTCATGGAAATTCACTCACCCAATCCACGTCTACTAGCATAGCATGGCATAATAAGCAAACGTAGAAGTAACTCCCAAGGGTTTGATAATAAAACTGGTAATAGGTACTACCTCATCTACTTCCCAAAACCCACATATTGATCAGATCCTAATCATGCAATTGTTTGAGGATTGATCTAATGCATAAAAACTGGGTAGTAAAGGGATATGATCAAAGTGTGAACTTGCCTCGTACTGTTGATGAAGATGATTCGCACTCAATACTCTTGATGGTCCTATTCGTCACACTCCGGTCAATCTATCGCGACCAAGCAATTGCATTAATAAGCACTCATGCAAAAGAATCGAAGAGAAGATCTCGGAAAACTTCGAAAAAAAACAATTTACTCTTGCAGCATAAAACAATTTCTATCAGTACCAAAATTAAGTGAATTTGGCCTTATCAGAAAGTTTGGGTCAAGAGCTTCGATTTGCAAAAAGAATCAACTCAGACGAAGTTATAAAACTCGAGTTACGAACAAAAGAAGTTTGAATACAAAACTGTTTGAAATTCAAATTTTAAACTTCCAAAAACATGTTTAAGTTGTTTTACTGGATAGAGGGGATCATAACAAAGAAGTGGGTGTTGGTTTCGTTGGATTTGGACAAACGAGTAAAAAGTAACTAAGGTTTGAAGATCAGGGACTAATATGTAAATAAAATATTCACGGATGGGTCCCTGGCCGAAATTAAACAGAAAAAGAAAAATCCTATTGCACGAACGTTCGCTAAGCAGATCTACAGAAAGAAAACATTCACTAAAACTAACTAAACAGGAAACATTCATTAAATAATAAACCTAAGAAACAAATCTTTGGTTTTTCAGAAAACCAAACTAAACCGAAAATAAACCAATTCGAACCGGGGCAACGGTTTTACCGGTCGGGGCGGTTTGGATCGGGGCGGCGGCTCCGGCGAGGCTGCGGACTCCGGCGAGTCTGGGGAGATGCGGCTGCGGCAGCGGGGCAAAGCGCGGCGGTGGCGCAGGCGAGCGTCGGCGGTGGCGGCAAGTGCGGCGACGGCGGCGGTAGGCATGCGGCGAAGAGGAGAGGAGAGAGGGGCGGGGGCTATTTATGGAGGAGGGCGGCCCCAGGAGGCGTGGAGGAGGGGGCAAGGGCAAAGGCGGCGGGGCGCGGTGTCCGGGACGGACACGGCGGCGGCGGCACTGTCGTCTGGCGGCAGGAGTCTTGCTGGAGCTCGGGGACGGCGGTGGCGAGGCCTGGGCCGCGGCCTGGCTCGGGCGCTGGGCCGGCCTAGTCGGCGACGGGAGTTTTTTTTTAAAAAACATTTTCTAGATGAATAAAAGTAAACAAATACTTATAAAATAAAAATACAACCTAGGCATATAATATATCAAAATTTTCAGAAAAAGATTTCCTACAAGTTGAACATTTTTCTAGAGTCAAATAAAATACACACAAATTCAAATAAAGCAAAGAGTGCTTCTGCTCTAGTAAAATCCAGTAAAAATCATTTTAAAGATATCAAAATTAATTCAAATTTATTTCTCTCCAATTTTCTGATGTAGGGAATCATGTTACCCTATTTCCCATATATTTAATTTTTTGGAGAAAAATAATTTGAATAAAACTCAAATAACTCCAAATTGAAAATAAATTCAAAAGAAATTTGAATTTAATTCTTTGAAACTCCCAACTCATATTTCATATGTTTTGAAGAAGTCATTTTATCTTCGCTCGTGAAAATCATTGAGTTGCATAAAGTTCCTGGATTTGAAATTTTTCCAGATGAAATTTAAATATTTTCAACACCCCTTTTCATTTATATAAATGGAAGAAGTCATGTCATCTTCTCTCCAGGGTATTGTGATGAAAAGAACTTGAATTCATGGAGATCACAAAAGGCAATGAAAGTTTGGGAAAGTCCTTTTATTCCCTCTCATTTAATTTTCAAAAAGTTTTGAATTCACTCACTTTCAGTCAATCAATCAAACAATCAATCAAACAATCAATCAACCCTATCTATTTGTTTATAACATTCCAAAATTTAGAATTTTGGGATGTTACACAAACCCTAACAAAACTAACTTGATTACATGGTAAATCTCATCCAACCCATCACCGTCTAGCAAGCCTACGATGGAATTACTCATGCACGGCGGTGAGCATCATGAAGTTGGTGATGGAGGATGGTTGATGATGACAACGGCGATGAATCCCCCTCTCCGGAGCCCCGAACAGACTCCAGATCATCTCTCCCAAGACAGATGAGGGATTGGCAGCGGCTCTGTATCGTAAAACGCGATGAAACATTCTCTCTGATTTTTTTCTCCGCGAAAGCAAATATATGGAGTTGGAGTTGAGGTCGGTGGACATTCAGGGGGCCCATGAGGCAGGGGGTGCGCCCAGGGAGAGGGGGTGCCCCCCCCCACCCTCGTGGACAGGGTGTGGGCCCCCTGACACTATTTCTTTCGCCAGTATTTTTTATTAATTCTAAAAAGTTGCTCCGTGGATTTCTAGGTCATTCCGAGAACTTTTATTTCAGCATAAAAATAACACCATGGCAGTTTTGCTGAAAACAGCGTCAGTCCAGGTTAGTTCCATTCAAATCATGCAAGTTATAGTCCAAAACAAGGTTAAAAGTGTTTGGAAAAGTAGATACGACGGAGACGTATCAATGCCCCAAAAGGCATCCCCTCTTTTGTCCTCATTTATCGGTAACTTTATTTGGAGCTATATTTTTATTCACCACATGATATGTGTTTTGCTTGGAGCGTCTTGTATGATATGAGTCTTTGATTTTTAGTTTGCCAAAATCATCATTTCTGTACACACCTTTTGGGGAGAGACTCCCATGATTCGAAATTTATTAGAATACTCTATGTGCTTCACTTATATCTTTTGAGTTAGACAATTTTGCTCTAGTGCTTCACTTATATCTTTTTAGAGCACGGCGGTGGTTTTATTTTGTAGAAATTATTGATCTCTCAGGCTTGACTTAAATTATTTTGGGAGTATTTTAGAATAGCATGGTATTTTCTATGGTTATAAAATTGGTCCTAGAATGATGGGCATCCAAGTTGGGTATAATAAAAACTATCATAGAAATTTAATTGGATGCTATGATCAATCTGATGCTTGATAATTGCTTTGAGGTATAGAGGTGGTAATATTGGAGTCATGCTAGTTGGGTAATTATGAAATTGAGAAATACTTGTGTTGAAGTTGGCAAGTCCCGTAGCATGCACGTATGGTAAAAGTTGGGTAACAAATTTGTAGCATGGGGTGCTCTTTTGATTGCCTTCCTTATGAGTGGAGGTCGGGATCGCGCGATGGTTAACTCCTACCAACCCGTCCCCTAGGAGCCTGCGTAGTAATACTTTGCTTCGAGGGCTAACAAAACTTTTGCAATAAGTATATGAGTTCTTTATGACTAATGTGAGTCCATGGATTATACGCACTCTTACCCTTCCATCATTCCTAGCCTCTTCGGTACCGTGCATTGCCCTTTCTCACCTTGACAGTTGGTGCAAACTTCGCCGGTGCATCCAAATCCCACGATACGATATGCTCTATCACACATAAACCTCCTTATATCTTCCTCAAAACAGCCACCATACCTACCTATTATGGCATTTCCATAGCCATTCCGAGATTTATTGCCATGCAACTTTCCACCGTTCCGCTTATTATGACAAGTTCCATCATTGTCATATTGCTTTTGCATGATCATGCAGTTGACATTGTTGGGGAACATAGTAATTTCAAAAAAATTCCTACGCACACGCAAGATCATGGTGATGCATAGAAACTAGATGGGAGAGCGTCGTCCATGTACCCTTGTAGGCCGTAAGCGGAAGCGTTATGACAACACGGTTGATGTAGTCATACGTCTTCACGATCGACCGATCCAAGTAACGACCCTATGACACCTCCGCGATCTGCACACGTTCAGCTCAGTGACGACCCACGAACTTCCGATCCAGTAGAGCTTCAAGGGAGAGTACTGTCAGCACGACGGTGTGATGACGGTGTTGACGAAGCTACCGATGCAGGGCTCGCCTGAGCACCACTACGATATGAACGAGGTGGATTATGGTGGAGGGGGGCAACGCACACGGCTAAAGATCAATTATCAACTTGTGTCTATGGGGTGCCCCCCTCCCTCGTATATAAATGAGTAGAGGAGGGGGAGGGCCGGCCCTCTCTTGGGCGCACCATAGGGGAGTCCTACTCCCACCGGGAGTAGGATTCCCCCCTTTCCAAGTTGGAGTAGGAGAGGTAGGAAAGAGGAGGGAGAGAATAAGGAAAGGTGGGTCGGCCCCCTCACCCAATTCGGATTGGACTTGGGGGCGGGGCGCCCTCTCCTAGGCTTCCTCCTCCTCTATTCCACTAAGGCCCAATAAGTCCCATACACTCCCCGGCGAATTCTCGTAACTCTCCGGTACTCCGATAAATACCCGAATCACTTGGAACCTTTCCGATGTCCGAATATAGTCGTCCAATATATCGATCTTTATGTCTCGACCATTTTAAGACTCCTCGTCATGTCCCATGTCCCCAATCTCATCCGGAACTTCGAACTACCTTCGGTACATCAAAACACATAACTCATAATATAAATCATTACCGAACGTTAAGCGTGCGGACCCTACGGGTTCGAGAACTATGTAGACATGACCGAGACACGTGTCTGGTCAACAACCAATAGCGGAACCTGGATGCTCATATTGGATCCTACATATTCTACGAAGATCTTTATTGGTCAAACCACATAACAACATACGTTGTTCCCTTTGTCATCGGTATGTTACTTGCCCGAGATTCGATCATCGGTATCTCAATACCTAGTTCAATCTCGTTACCGGTAAGTCTCTTTACTCGTTCTGTAATGCATCATCCCGCAACTAACTCATTAGTCACATTGCTTGCAAGCCTTATATTAATGTGCATTACCGAGAGGGCCCAGAGATACCTCCCCGACAATCGGAGTGACAAATCCTAATCTCGATAGATGCCAACTCAACAAACACCATCGGAGACACCTGTAGAGCACCTTTATAATCACTCAGTTAGGTTGTGATGTTTAGTAGCACACAAAGTGTTCCTCCGGTATTCGGGAGTTGCATAATCTCATAATCATAGGAACATGCATAAGTCATGAAGAAAGCAATAGCAATATACTAAATGATCAAGTGCTAAGCTAACGGAATGGGTCAAGTCAATCACATCATTCTCTAATGATGTGATCCCGTTAAACAAATGACAACTCATGTCCATGGGTTGGAAACTTAACCATCTTTGATTCAATGAGCTAGTCAAGTAGAGGCACACTAGTGACACTTTGTTTGTCTATGTATTCACACATGTACTAAGGTTCTGGTTAATACAATTCTAGCATGAATAATAAAGATTTATCATGATATAAGGAAATAAATAATAAGTTTATTATTGCCTCTAGGGCATATTTCCTTCAGTCTCCCACTTGCGCTAGAGTCAATAATCTAGTTCACATCGCCATGTGATTTAACACCAATAGTTCACATATGTATGTGATTAACACCCATAGTTCACATCGCCATGTGACCAACACCCAAAGGGTTTACTAGAGTCAATAATCTATTTCACATCGCTATGTGATTAGCACCCAAAGAGTACTTAGGTGTGATCATGTTTTGCTCGTGAGAGAAGTTTAGTCAATGGGTCTGTCACATTCAGAGTCGTATGTATTTTGCAAATATTCTATGTCTACAATGCTCTTCATGTAGATACTCTAGCTAATTTCTCTCATTTTCAATATGTATCCAGATTGAGATAGAGTCATCTGGATCAGTGTAAAATCTTGCATCGATGTAACTTTTTACGACGAGCTCTTTTATCACCTCCATAATTGAGAAACATTTCCTTTGTCTTCACTATGGATAATTTTGACCGTTATCCAGTGATCTACTCTTAGATCACTATTGTACCCCTTGCCAAACTCATGGCAAGGAACACAATAGGTCTTGTACACAACACAGCATACTTTATATTTTCTATTTTCTGCCATGGTCGGGTTTTGAGTCTTAGTCAACTTCACACCTTGCAACACAGGCAAGAACTCTTTCTTTGACTGTTCCATTTTGAACTACTTCAAAATCTTATCAAGGTATGTACTCATTGAAAAATCTTATCAAGTGTCTTAATCTATCTCTATAGATCTTGATGCCCAATATGTAAGCAGCTTCACCGAGGTCTTTCATTAAAAAAACTCTTTTCAAGTACTCCTTTATGCTTTCCAGAAAATTCTACATTATTTCTGATCAACAATATGTCATATACTTATCAGAAAGGCTATAGTGTTCCCACTCACTTTCTTGTAAATACAGGCTTCACCGCAAGTCTGTATAAAACCATATGCTTCGATCAACTCATCAAAGAGTATATTCCAACTCTAAGATGCTTGCACCAGTCCATAGATGGATCACTGGAGCTTGCACACTTTGTTAGCTCCTTTAGGATTGACAAAATCCTTCTGGTTGCATCATATACAACTCTTCTTTAATAAATCCATTAAGGAATGCAGTTTTGACATCCATTTGCCAGATTTCATAAAATGTGGCAATGGCTAACATGATTCAGACAGACTTAAGCATCAATACGAGTGAGAAAATCTCATCGTATTCAACACCTTGAACTTGTCGAAAACCTTTTGCGACAATTCGAGCTTTGTAGATAGTAACACTACTATCAGCGTATGTCTTCCTCTTGAAGATCCATTTATTTTCTATGGCTTGTCGATCATCGGTCAAGTCCACCAAAGTCCACACTTTGTTCTCATACATGGATCCCATCTCAGATTTCATGGCCTTCAAGCCATTTCGCGGAATCTGGGCTCATCATCGCTTCCTCATAGTTCGTAGGTTCATCATGGTCTAGTAACATGACTTCCCGAACAGGATTACCTACCACTCTGGTGCGGACTATACTTTGGAAGACCTACGAGGTTCTATAGTAACTTAATCTGAAGTTTCATGATCATCATCATTAGCTTCCTCACTAATTGGTGTAGGAATCACTGGAACTGATTTCTGTGATTAACTACTTTCCAATTCGGGAGAAGGTACAATTACCTTATCAAGCTCTACTTTCCTCCCACTCACTTCTTTCGAGAGAAACTCCTTATTTAGAAAGGATCCATCTTAGCAATGAATATTTTGCCTTCGGATCTGTGATAGAAGGTGTAACATCCCAAATTTTCAATTTGGAATGTTATACATTAGAGCATCATTGCATATCATATTTTATTGCATTTTTGCTTGATCCTAGAAATTCTACGCAACTCAAGGACCCACGGAAAGAGTTGGGGATTTCGTTATTTTCATATTTGAGTTTTCTCAAATTTTGAAAATAGGATCACTTGAATTTTATTGTTTTATCTTCAATTATTTCTATTATAAAAATATGAGAGAGGGAACAAAATGACTTCCCAAAATAAAAAATATTGAGGACTTGATAATAAAATCAAATAAGATTTTATTTTGGAGTGTATTGCTATTTTATTTGAATTTAGGAAAAATGCGCGTTTTTCAAAATTGCACTTAGGCCCCAAATAAATGTTCATCTTGTCCGGCTTGATTTTAAAAGTCGGGGAAAATTTAATTCGGGATTGTTGGAGTCCGTTTAGTATTTCTTTTATTTGTTTTTCTGCGCGTAATGATTTAAAAAAACGAACCGACCTACCGGGCCGTGTCCGCCTTGGACTCTAGGCCCGACCGGCCTTTATAAGCCGGGGAGCCCGAGACCCGAGCCGCCCCAAACCCTAGCCCCAGCCGAACGTCACCGCCAACCTTGCCGACCGCCGCCCCGCCCCTCTCGGAATAGCCGCCGCCGCCGCCGGACCCCGCCGCCCTCGCCGACGACCGCCGCCACCGCTGGACCCCGCCGGAGTAACCCGTCACCGTCATGCATCCCGAGGTAGCCGTCGGTTTTTCTTATAAAACTGTTTCGGTTTTTTTTCGAAACCCGAGATCTGTTTTTTATTAGATCCGGTTCGGTTTATTTTATTTGCGGTTTAGTCTATTTAGCGGACGTTCGTCTGTACGTTTGTTTTAACGAACGGTTTTCGTAGTTTAGCCGCAGACAGCGAACGTTCGTTCGTTAGCCTGTTCGTCTGTTTTTCTTTTTATCGGATTTTCCGCGATTATTTCCGATCGCGATTTCTGATCGCGATTTTTGATCCGATTTTCATTTTAGTATAACGTTTCGCTTGTTTATCGGAATCAGGCGATTCAAGCGCCTAGAGTTTCATCTCGAAACCCTCTTTCCGTTTAACCTACACAAACAAGCTTTTGCTACTGTAAATTTGACTTAGGTCCAGATTAGTAAACGAAGCTTGTTTCTTTCGCCGTTTGAGTTTCGTTGCTTCATTTGATTTGATTCTTTTTGCAAACCGGAGTTCTTAAGTTGGACTTTCTGGTTAGATCTCTTATTTGAATTTTACTTGTGCATTAGATGAGTGCTTATTGTATCCTTGTTTGTTTGTGATAGAGTACCCGGAGTGCGCCGCTTGCTACTTCGAATCTCTAGGTTTCACGGATCGTCAGCAAGGCAAGCAACACTTTGACCATACCTCTTTACTACCTTGTTTTATTACATTAGATCAATCCTCAAACAATTACATGGTTAGGTTCTGATTAACATGTGGGTTTTGGGAAGTAGATGAGGTAGAACCTATTACCTGTTTTATTATCAAACCTTTGGGAGTTACTTCTATGTTTGCTTATCTTTTCATGCTATGCTAGTAGACGTGGATTGGGTGAGTGTATTCATGACAGATGTGAGATTTTTATTTAATGGTTTACTTAAGGTGGCAACTTAAACTCACATCTGGGTGGATTGAGGCACCTGGGGAACCCAGTGTTGCCTGTATTTTTGGAAATCCCGGGGTACCGTGTGATTCTCCTATGGACCGCCACCCAGGCTCAAAGGGATCATGAGATTATTTAATGCTAGAAACTTCCGTGTGTAGCCGCAAGCTACTATTGGCTCTAGCATAGTTGATTAAGTTGCGTGAGCTCTTGAAGAGGTAGACTAGCAGATGTGGGGGATGTAGGTTGGTACTGTCTACCCGGAGTAGAGAGTTAATGCTTCTAAAAGACTGTGTCTCGGTCATCCGTTTCTCAAACACCATGTAGTGCGAGAAATCAAGCGGAGGAGATTGAGTCTTGCGGGGAAAAGTGCGCAAACCTCTACAGAGTGTATAAACTAATCATGGTTAGTTGTGTCCCTGATTATGGATGTTTTGAGTATCTAGTACTTGGATTATCATGTGAATCTCATCATGTTACTTTAATTTAATATTGTTGGGTTAATGATGATGCTTAATTGGGATTGAGTTGGAGTACCCTTCTCAATGTTTAACAACCACCATGATAGTTAAATAAAATTTATTCCTTTGCGGTAGGGAAAAATTGGCTTTATGCAAAAACTGTAACCATAGAGCTTTCCACCAGCCATATATGCATGTAGTATAGCATTATTCTGTTCATTACTCTCTATGTGTTACATGCCAGCATATGCCATGTGCTGACCCGTTTTCGGGCTGCAACATTCATGTTGCAGACTTTTCAAATGACGAGTAAGGTGCCTTAGGTCGTGATCTTATACTCAGTGATGCCATTGGAGTTGATGGACTCTCTTATCTTCCTACCCTTCCGTTGTTATCGTTATTAGATGGCCTTCAGCCATATTTATTGTAATAAGTTCTCTTTTGATACATTCGATGTAATAAGTGTGTGATTGCTACTCTGTTATAAATCCTTCAAGTACTGTGCGTGTTAGCTTTACCGATCCAGGGATGACACTAAAGCACAAAGATCAGATTGTTTGAGGTCTGGTCGCTACAAGATGGTATCAGAGCACACGCTGACTGTAGGACACGACCACTAAGCTAAAGCCCTAGATCACTACTCTCTTCTCATTTCTGACTCCTCATCTTTTCTACTCTTTTAGGATGGCGGATGCAAGGAACAAGTTCACGCAACCGGATGAAGATACACCCTTTGGACGCCACTTGAAGTAAGTCACTAAGTACCTGAACATTGGAGTACCAAGTTTCACCGGGACCTACATCGCCACTTTACCCGAAGAAGAGCGCTGGATGATTCAAGTTCAAGTTCCAGGAGGGATGTTCATGCCCGTCACTGAGCCCATAGAGTTTTCCTTTGATGCACCAACCTGGAGTCTAGGAAAGAGCATGGAAGCCCACATCACAATAGGACGCATTGGAGAAGTTTACCACAAGGATCTCAAGGATACTATCTACCAGATTTGTGGGCGCCGAGATGAGCAATGGGAGATGATCAGCACCAGGAAGGATAGATCAATTGCAGCTTTCACCCAGGAGTTAAACCAGCACATTTGTCGCCAGGAGAACCAGATGTGCGCAGGCATGATAGATCTGAAGAAGGCTTTGACCAAGATCACAGAGTTGGAGGAAGAACTCAAGTCTACACGCGATGGATATGAGGAGGAAATAGCGACACTCGTGGAGAAGAATGATGATCTGAAGAATAAGCTAAAAGTATTCATGGGATTTCCCAAGACTGGAGAAGAAGACGATGATTGCACTTGTCCGGAGAACTACATCATCATCGACGACACTGACTCGGACCCAGATGATAGCGATGATGACTTTGTTGATGAAGCTGGAGCAGATATCATGGAGTCTTTGACTGGTCAATTTTTCTAGTCGACCACCATAATAGTAGTAGTATTCCCCCATTTATATAGTATAGTCCGAGCACTTTTGTAACAATAGTTAGACCGTTGTATGCCCTTGTTTGATTGATTGAAGTGATATTGTTTGTGTTTGTCTCATGTGCATATGGGTAGTGTTTTTCTCTCTAGACCTCATTCTATTCTATTTTCTCATCTTTTCTAAAAACCCTCAGATGCCTCCGAGATGTGACAATAGATTTGCTTTTCCACCGGAGCTCACTCAGTTGATCCAGCAGCAGAATGCATTGAAGTAGATTCTAGTTCAGAATCAGAATTAGGGGAACAACAACAACAACAACCCACCACCACCACCACATGTTGATCACTTAGCCCGTTTCTTGAGGCTGAATCCGCCGGTGTTTTTCCAGTAGCACTGAGCCGATAGTTGCAGATGATTGGCTCCGCAAGATGGGAAGGGAGTTGACCACTGCAGGATGCATAGATGCGGAGAAGGTGCATTTTGCCGCACATCAGCTAGATGGACCCACAGCATCATGGTGGGAGAATTTCACAACCACTTATCCTATCGACACTATCACATGGGATCAGTTCCAGCAGGCTTTCCGCACTGCCCATGTTTCAGCGGGAGATATGGCCATGAAGAAGCGTGAGTTTTGCAACTTGCGCCAAGGAGGACGTACAGTTGGCTAGTATGTGGATGACTTTAGTAAGTTAGCATGTTATGTCCCAGATGACGTTGCTACGGATGCAGCTAAGCAGGAGAAGTTTCTGGAAGGACTGAATGATGAGCTGAGCATGCAGTTGATGGTAGCAACCTTCAACAATTACCAGGAGTTGGTAGATAGAGATCTTATGATTGAAGGGAAACAGCAGCAGATTGACAACCGCAAGAGGAAGTATGGACAAGGGAAGTACAATTCTGGAGCTCAACAGAAGCCTCGTTTTACCCCGAACTCGGGAGGACATTTTCAGCATACCCATGGAGGAGGTAGTTCGCACAACCATAGTGGCCCCAAGAATGGTAATGGGAATGGAGGAAGCAACGGACAGAACCGCACCAACCCATCAACACCAGCCAAGAGGGATCTGAGCCACATCACCTGTTACAAATGCCAGAAGACCAGACATTGTGCCACTGAATGTCCTGAAGCAAAGAATGGAAACGACAATGGAAGCTCTAGGAAGAAGCCCAACCCTTTCAACAAAGGACAGGTGAACCATGTTAGCACGGAGGAGGTTGAAGCCCAGCCAGATGTAGTAATAGGTAAGTTTTTGGTTAAGACATTTACTGCAATCGTTCTTTTTGATACTGGTGCATCGCATTCATACATATCAAGGGGATTTGTGGATAAGTATAACCTTCCAACCCAAGCCCTTAGGTCACCCATGTTAGTAACCTCGCCAGGAGTAGAGTATATGGCTAGTCTATGGTGTGATCGGTTACCATTAAGGATTGGTAACTACGTGTTTCCCTCAGACCTAATAGTATTGGAATCACAAGGACTGGATGTGATATTAGGCATGGATTGGTTATCAAAGTATGGAGGGAACATTGAATGCGCTAGTAAGTCGATTTTGCTTACCACGCTAGAAGGAAGAAGGATCAAGTATGTATCCTGGCATGTGCCGAAGAGGACTCAAGTAAATTCCTTATCAGGAGTTGTACAGGAGGAAGTACCAGTGGTGAAGGATTTTCCTGACGTATTTCCAGAGGAGTTGCCGGGCATGCCACCGGATAGGGACATTGAATTTTCGATTGAGCTTTCGCCAGGCACAGGGCCTATTTCTAAGAGACCATACAGGATGCCCGCAAAAGATTTGGAGGAAATTAAGAAGCAGATTAAGGAGTTACTGGATAAAGGCTATATTTGCCAAAGTTCTTCACCTTGGGGATCGCCAGTGCCTCTAGTGGAGAAGAAGGATGGATCATTAAGGATGGTTGTTGATTATCAAGGATTGAATGAAGTGACAATCAAGAACAAGTACCCACTACCGATGATCAATGACTTGTTTGACCGATTGCAAGGAGCTAAGGTATTTTCCAAGATTGATCCACGATCAGGATACCACCAGTTGAAGATTCGAGAGCAGGATATACCTAAGATGGCTTTTACCACCAGGTACAAGCTATATGAGTATACCGTTATGTCATTTGGTCTAACTAACGCACGTGCCTATTTCATGAACATGATGAACAAGGTGTTTATGGAGTTTCTGGATAAGTTCGTCGTGGTGTTCATTGATGATATCTTGGTCTACTCAAAGAATGAAGAGGAGCATAAGGAGCATTTGCGCATGGTACTTGAGAAACTCAGAGAACACTAGTTATATGCCAAGTTCAGCAAATCTGAGTTTTGGTTGAAGGAAGTTGGTTTTCTCGGACATGTAATATCCGGAGAAGGGATAGCAGTAGACCCCACCAAAGTTGTCACTGACAAACTAGGAAGCCCCAACAACAGTTGGAGAGATCCGAAGTTTTCTTGGACTCGCAGGATACTACCAAAGGTTCATGGAGAATTTCTCGAAGATTGCAAAGCCCATGACGGAGTTGTTGAAGAAGGACACCAAGTTCAAATGGACTAAGGAATGTGAGGCTAGTTTCCAGGAGTTGAAGAAACGTTTGGTTACCTTGCTAGTTTTGATTCTGCCAGATCAGCGCAAGGATTATGAGGTGTATTGCGATGCTTCATGTCGAGGACTTGGAGCAGTGCTTATGCAGGAGGGAAGAGTTGTTTCGTATGCCTCACGATAGCTTAAACCCCATGAGTTGAATTATGCTACACATGATTTGGAATTAGCAGCCGTAGTGCATGCATTGAAGACATGGAGACATTTTCTCATCGGAAACCATTGTGAGGTGTACACGGATCACAAGAGTTTGAAGTACATCTTCACGCAGAAGGAGTTGAATCTCAAGCAAAGGAGATGGTTGGATCTCATCAAGGATTATGATATGAGATTGCATTATCACCCCGGAAAGGCTAATGTAGTAGCCGATGCATTGAGCCGCAAGAGCCATGTCAACACACTCATGACCGGAGAGTTACCAAAGGAGTTAGTTGAAGACCTTCGTGAGCTATGTTTGGAGATAGTTCCGAGAGGCTATGTAGCAGAATTGGAGATTCAGTCTACTTTGATGGATAAGATCAGAGAAGCTCAGAAGACTGACAAGGAGATTGCCGAGATAAAGGAGAAGATGAGCAAAGGAAAAGCTAAAGGTTTTCGTGAGGATGAGCATGATACCTTATGGTTTGAGGACCGCGTTTATGTGCCTAATGATCCGGAGATCAGGAAGTTGATTCTGCAAGAGGCCCATGATTCGCCGTACTCGATTCACCCAGGAAATACCAAGATGTATCTGGATTTGAAGGACACTTTCTGGTGGACCGGAATGAAGAAGGATATTGCGGAGTATGTAGCAGTTTGTGATGTATGTCAGAGAGTTAAGGCAGAGCATCAGAAGCTAGCAGGATTGCTACAGCCATTGCCAATACCTGAATGGAAGTGGGATAAGCTAGGCATGGATTTTATCACGGGATTGCCCAGGACTCGTTCAGGCTATGACTCGATATGGGTTGTAGTCGATCATTTGACGAAGGTAGCTCATTTCATTCCAGTGAAAACCACTTACACCAGTGCTAAGTTGGCAAAGATATACATGAACAGGATCGTATGTCTGCATGGAGTTCCAAGGAGCATTGTATCAGATAGAGGAACCCAGTTTACCTCAAAGTTCTGGAATCAGTTGCACGAAACTTTGGGTACCAGGCTAGAGTTCAGTACAGCATTTCATCCGCAGACAGATGGACAGACCGAGAGAGTCAATCAGATTCTGGAGGACATGCTGAGAGCTTGTGCGCTAGATTATTGATCTAGTTGGGACGACAATTTGCCATATGCGGAGTTCTCTTACAACAACAGTTATCAATCCAGTTTGAAGATGGTCCCTTTCGAAGCTCTGTACGGAAGAAGGTGCAGGACACCATTGTTGTGGGATGAAGTTGGAGACCGTCAGTTGTTTGGACCAGACTTGATTAAAGAGTCTGAACAAAAGGTGAAGTTGATTCGCGATAGGCTCAAGGTAGCCCAGTCCAGGCAGAAGAGTTACGCAGATTCTAAACGCAAGGAGACAGTTTACGAAATCAGATACATAGTTTATCTACGTGTATCTCCACTTTGAGGAGTTAAGCGCTTTGGAGTTAAGGGGAAGTTAGCGCCACATTTTGTAGGCCCATACAAAGTTTTGGAGCGTATGGGAGAAGTTGCTTACAAATTGGAATTGCCCGAAGGATTGTCAGGAGTTCACGATGTGTTTCACGCTTCCCAGTTGAGGAAGTGCCATGCAGAGATGGCTGATGTTCCGCTGAGAGATATAGTGCCACTGGAGGCGATTCAGTTGGATAGTGATTTGACCTACGAGGAGAAACCAGTCAAGATTCTTGAGTATGCCAGCCGAGTCACCCGCAGCAAGGTTATCAAGTTTTGCAAAGTTCAGTGGAGCCATCATACCGAGGATGAAGCCACCTGGGAGCGAGAGGAAGATCTACTGAAGGACCACCCTCACCTATTTTCTAGCCAACCCGAATCTCGAGGGAGAGATTCATCTTAAGGGGGGTAGGTTTGTAACATCCCAAATTTTCAATTTGGAATGTTATACATTAGAGCATCATTGCATATCATATTTTATTGCATTTTTGCTTGATCCTAGAAATTCTACGCAACTCAAGGACCCACGGAGAGAGTTGGGGATTTCGTTATTTTCATATTTGAGTTTTCTCAAATTTTGAAAATAGGATCACTTGAATTTTATTATTTTATCTTCAATTATTTCTATTATAAAAATATGAGAGAGGGAATAAAATGACTTTCCCAAAATAAAGAAATATTGAGGATTTGATAATAAAATCAAATAAGATTTTATTTTGGAGTTTATTGCTATTTTATTTGAATTTAGGAAAAATGCGCGTTTTTCAAAATTGCACTTAGGCCCCAAATAAATGTTCATCTTGTCCGGCTAGATTTTAGAAGTCGGGGAAAATTTAATTCGGGATTTTTGGAGTCCGTTTAGTATTACTTTTATTTGTTTTTCTGCGCGTAATGATTTAAAAAAACGAACCGACCTACCAGGCCATGTTAGCCTCGGACTCTAGGCCCGGACGGCCTTTATAAGCCAGGGAGCCCGAGGCCCGAGCTGCCCCAAACCCTAGCCCCAGCCGAACGCCGCCGCCAACCCCGTCGACCGCCGCCCCGCCCCTCGCCGGAGTAGCCGCCGCCGCCGCTGGACCCCGTCGGAGTAACCCGCCACCGCCGCCGTCACGCATCCCGAGGTAGCCGCCGGTTTTTCTTATAAAACCGTTTTGGTTTTTTTTTGAAACCCTAGATCCATTTGTTTATTAGATCCAGTTCAGTTTATATTATTTGCGATTTAGTCTATTTAGCGAATGTTCGTCCGTACGTTCCCTTTAACGAACGGTTTTCGTCGCTTAGCTGCAGACAGCGAACGTTCGTTTTTTAGCATGTTCGTCCATTGTTCTTTCTATCGGATTTTCCGCGATTATTTCTGGTCGCGATTTCTAATCCAATTTTCATTTTAGTATAACTTTTCGCTCGTTTATCGGAATCAGGCGATTCATGCGCCTAAAGCTTCATCTCGAAACCCTCTTTCCGTTTAACCTACTCAAACAAGTTCTTGCTACTGTAAAATTTGACTTAGGTCCAGATTAGTAACAAAGATTGTTTCTTTCGCCGTTTGAGTTTCGTTGCTTCGTTTGATTTGATTCTTTTTGCAAACCAGAGTTCTTAAGTTGGACTTTCTGGTTAGATCTCTTATTTGAGTTTTAGTTGTGCATTAGATGAGTGATTATTGTATGCTTGTTTGTTTGCGATAGAGTACCCGGAGTGCGCCGCTTGCTACTTCGAATCTCTAGGTTTCACGGATCGTCAGCAAGGCAACTAACACTTTGATCATACCTCTTCACGACCCAGTTTTATTACATTAGATCAATCCTCAAACAATTGCATGGTTAGGATCTGATTAACATGTGGGTTTTGGGAAGTAGATGAGGTAGAACCTATTACCTGTTTTATTATCAAACCTTTGGGAGTTACTTCTACGTTTGCTTATATTATCATGCTATGCTAGTAGACGTGGATTGGGTGAGTGTATTCATGACAGATGTGAGATTGCTATTTAATGGTTTACTTATGGTGCCAACTTAAACTCACATCTAGGTGGATTGAGGCACCTGGGGAACCCAGTGTTGCCTGTATTTTTGGAAATCCTGGGGTACCGTGTGATTCTCCTATGGACCGCCACCCAGGCTCAAAGGGATCATGAGATTATTTCATGCTAGAAACTTCCGTGTGCAGCCGCAAGCTACTATGGGCTCTAGCATAGTTGACTAAGTTGCGTGAGCTCTTGAAGAGGTAGACTAGCAGATGTAGGGGATGTAGGTTGGTACTGTCTACCCGGAGTAGAGAGTTAATGCTTCTGAAAGACTATGTCTCGGTCATCCGTTTCTCAAACACCATGTAGTGTGAGAAATCAAGTGGAGGAGATTGAGTCTTGCAGGGAAAAGTGCGCAAGCCTCTGCAGAGTGTATAAACTAATCATGGTTAGCCGGGTCCCTGGTTATGGATGTTTTGAGTATCTAGTACTTGGATTATCATGTGAATCTCATCATGTTACTTTAATTTAATCTTGTTGGGTTAATGATGATGCTTAATTGGGATTGAGTTGGAGTACCCTTCTCAATGTTTAACAACCACCATGATAGTTAAATAAAATTTATTCCTTTGTAGTAGGGAAAAATTGGCTTTATGCAAAAACTCTAACCATAGAGCTTTCCACCAGCAATATATGCATGTAGTATAGCATTATTCTGTTCATTACTCTCTATGTGTTACATGCCAGCATATTCCATGTGCTGACCCATTTTCGGGCTGCAATGTTCATGTTGCAGACTTTTCAGAAGACGACTAAGGTGCCTTAGGTCGTGATCTTATACTCAGTGATGTCGTTGGAGTTGATGGACTCGCTTATCTTCCAAGCCTTCTGTTGTTATCGTTATTAGATGGCCTTAAGCTATATTTATTGTAATAAATTCTCTTTTGAGACATTCGATCTAATAAGTGTGTGATTGCTACTCTGTTATAAATCCTTCAAGTACTTTGCGTGTCAGCATTACTGATCCAGGGATGACACTAAAGCACAGAGATCAGACTGTTTGAGGTCTGGTCGCTACAGAAGGTGTACCCAACAGTTTCCTTTGGGTATTCTATGAAGACACACTTCTCCGATTTGGGTTTGAGCTTATTAGGTTGAAACTTTTCACATAAGCATCGCAACCCAAACTTTAAGAAACGACAAATTTGGTTTCTTGCCAAACTATAGTTCATAACGTGTCGTCTCAACGGATTTTGATGGTGCCCTATTTAAAGTGAATGCAGTTGTCTCTAATGCATAACCCCAAAACAATAGTGGTAAATTGGTAAGATACATCATAGATCGCACCATATCCAATAAAGTGCGGTTACGACGTTCGGACACACCATTACGCTGTGGTGTTCCGTGTGGCGTGAGCTGTGAAACTATTTGACATTGTTTTTAAATGAAGGCCAAACTCGTAACTCAAATATTCTCCTCTACGATCAAATTGTAGAAACTTTATTTTTCTTATTACGATGATTCTCCACTTCACTCTGAAATTCTTTGAACTTTTCAAATGTTTCAGACTTGTGCTTCATTAAGAAGATATACTCATATCTTCTCAAATCATCTTTGAATGTAAGAAAATAACGATACCCACCACGAGCATCAACACTCATTGGACCGCATACGTCGGTATGTATTATTTCCAACAAGTCAGTAGCTCGTTCCTTTTAGTCATCTTGCCCAAAAGGCACGGTTCGCAAGCATCAAATGATTCATAACCAAGTTATTCCAAAAATCAATCTTTATGGAGTTTCTTCATGCGCTTTCACCGATATGACCCAAATGGCAGTGCCACAAATAAGTTGCACTATCATTATCAACTTTGCATCTTTTGGCATCAATATTATGAATATGTGTATCACTACGCTCGAGATCCAACAAACTATTTTCATTGGGTGTATGACCATCGAAGGTTTTATTCATGTAAACAGAACAACAATTATTCTCTAACTTTAAATGAATAACAGTATTGCAATAAACATGATCAAATCATATTCATGCTCAACGCAAACACCAAATAACATTTATTTAGGTTTAACACTAATCCCGAAAGTATAGGGAGTGTGCGATGATGATCATATCAATCTTGGAACCACTTCCAACATACATCGTCACTTCACCCTCAACTAGTCTCTGTTTATTATGTAACTCTTGTTTTGAGTTACTAATCTTAGCAACTGAACAAGTATCAAATACCCTGGGCCTACTATAAACACTAGTAAGGTACACATCAATAACCTGTATATCAAATATACTCTTGTTCACTTTGCCTCCCTTCTTATCCACCAAATATTCAGGGCATTTCCGCTTCCAGTGACCATTTGCTTTTGCAGTAGAAGCACTCAATTTCAGGCTTTGGTCCAGCTTTGGGCTTCTTCACGGGAGTGACAACTTGTTTGCCATTCTACTTGAAGTTCCCTTTCTTTCCCTTTGCCCTTTTCTTGAAACTAGTGGTCTTGTCAATCATCAACACTTGATGCTATTTCTTTGATTTCTACCTTCGTCGATTTCAGCATCACGAAGAGCTACTATCATCTTTCAACTTAGTTTTCTCTAGGAACACATATAAAACATAGGGAAGCAACAACGCGAGCTATTGATCTAGAACATTAATTGCAAAATACTATCAGGACTAAGTTCATGATAAATTAAAGTTCAATTAATCATATTACTTAAGAACTCCCACTTAGATAGACATCCCTCTAATCATCTAAGTGATCACGTGATCCAAATCAACTAAACCATGTCCGATCATCATGTGAGATGGAGTAGTTTTCAATGGTGAACATCACTATGTTAATCATATCTACTATATGATTCACGCTCGACCTTTCGGTCTCCAGTGTTCTGAGGCCATATATGCATATGCTAGGCTCGTCAAGTTGAACCCGAATATTCTGCGTGTGCAAAACTGTCTTACACCCATTGTATTTGAACGTAGAGCTTATCACACCTGATCATCACGTGGTGTCTCGGCACGAAGAACTTTCACAATGGTGCATACTCAGGGAGAACACTTATACCTTGAAATTTAGTGAGAGATCATCTTATAATGCTATTGTCAATCAAAGCAGAATAAGATGCATAAAGGATAAACATCACATGCAATCAATATAAGTGATATGATATGGACATCATCATCTTGTGCCTTTGATCTCCATCTCCAAAGCATCGTCATGATCTTCATCGTCACCGGCATGACACCATGATCTCCATCATCTTGATCTATATCAATGTGTCATCACATGGTCGTCTCGCCAACTATTGCTATCGCATAGCGATAAAGTAAAGCAATTATTTGGCGCTTCCATCTTATGCAATAAAGAGACAACCATAAGGCTTCTGCCAGTTGACGATAACTTGAACAAAACATGATCATCTCATACAACAACTTATATCTCATCACGTCTTGACCATATCACATCACAACATGCCCTGCAAAAACAAGTTAGACGTCCTCTACTTTTTTGTTGCAAGTTTTAAGTGGCTGCTACGGGCCGAGAAAGAATCGTTCTTACCTACGCATCAAAACCACAATGATATTTCGTCAAGTTAGTGTTGTTTTAACCTTCTCAAGGACTGGGCATAGCCACACTCAGTTCAACTAAAGTTGGAGAAACTGACACCCGCCAGCCACCTATGTGCAAAGCACGTCGGTAGAACCAGTCTTGCATAAGCGTATGTGTAATGTCGGTCCAGGCCGCTTCATCCAACAATACCGTCGAACCAAAGTATGACATGCTGGTAAGCAGTATGACTTGTATCGCCCACAACTCACTTGTGTTCTACTCGTGCATATAACATCTACGCATAAGCCTATCTCTGATACCACTGTTAAGGAACGTAGTAATTTCAAAAAAAATCGTACGCACACGTAAGATCATGGTGATGCATAGCAACTAGAGGGGAGACTGTCGTCCAAGTACCCTTGTAGACCGTAAGCGGAAGCGTTATGAAAATGCGGTTGATGTAGTCGTGCGTATTCACGATCGATCGATCCAAGTACCGAACGTACGGCACCTCCGCGATATGCACACGTTCAGCTCGGTAACGTCCCACGAACTCACGATCTAGTAGAGCTTCGAGGGAGAGTTCCGTCAGCACGACGGCGTGATGACGGTGTTGATGAAGCTACCAACGCAGGGCTTCGCCTAAGCACCACTACGATATGACCGAGATGGATTATGATGGAGGGGGGCACCGCACACGGCTAAAGATCAATGATTAACTTGTGTCTATGGGGTGCCCCCCTCCCCCGTATATAAAGGAGTAGAGGAGGGGGAGGGCCGGCCCTCTCTTGGGCACGCCATAGGGGAGTCCTACTCCCACCTGGAGTAGGATTGCCTCCTTTCCAAGTTGGAGTAGGAGAGGTAGGGAAGAGGAGGGAGAGAACAAGGAAAGGGGGGCCGGCCCCCTCACCCAATTCGGATTGGGCTTGCGGGGGGGGGCTCCTAGGCTTCCTCCTCCTCTATTCCACTAAGGCCCAATAAGGCCCATACACTCCTCGGCGAATTCCCGTAACTCTCCGGTACTCCGATAAATACCCGAATCACTCGGAACCTTTCCGATGTCCGAATATAGTCGTCCAATATATCGATCTTTACATATCGTCCATTTCGAGACTCTTCATCATGTCCCCGATCTCAACCGGGACTCCGGACTATCTTCGGTACATCAAAACACATAACTCATAATATAAATCCTTACCGAACGTTAAGCGTGCGGACCCTACGGGTTCGAGAACTATGTAGGCATGACCGAGACACATCTCCGGTCAATAACCAATAGCGGAACCTGGATGCTCATATTGGATCCTACATATTCTACGAAGATCATTATCGGTCAAACCGCATAACAACATATGTTGTTCCCTTTGTCATCGGTATGTTACTTACCCGAGATTCGATCGTCGGTATCTCAATACCTAGTTCAATCTCGTTACCGGCAAGTCTCTTTACTTGTTCTGTAATGCATCATCCCGCAACTAACTCATTAGTCACATTGCTTGCAAGGCTTATATTGATGTGCATTACCGAGAGGGCCAAGAGATACCTCTCCGACAATCGGAGTGACAAATCGTAATCTTGATCTATGCCAACTCAACAAACACCATCAAAGACACCTGTAGAGCAC
Source organism: Triticum aestivum (assembly GCF_018294505.1). Lineage (NCBI taxonomy): Eukaryota > Viridiplantae > Streptophyta > Magnoliopsida > Poales > Poaceae > Triticum > Triticum aestivum. The sequence goes on from NC_057804.1 coordinate 70,435,925, forward strand.
CTTTATAATCACCCAGTTACGTTGTGACGTTTGGTAGCACTCAAAGTGTTCCTCCGGTATTTGGGAGTTGCATAATCTCATAGTCATAGGAACATGTATAAGTCATGAAGAAAGCAATAGCAATATACTAAATGATCAAGTGCTAAGCTAATAGATTGGGTCAAGTCAATCACATCATTCTCTAATGATGTGATCCCGTTAATCAAATGACAACTCATGTCCATGGCTAGGAAACTTAACCATCTTTGATTCAATGAGCTAGTCAAGTAGAGGCATACTAGTGACACTTTGTTTGTCTATGTATTCACACATGTACTAAGTTTCCGGTTAAAACAATTCTAGCATGAATAGTAAACATTTATCATGATATATGGAAATAAATAATAACTTTATTATTGCCTCTAGGGCATATTTCCTTCAGACATCGTATTTGTGGCAAAGCCACCTTCATAATTCTTTCATACATGTCGCTCTTGATTCATTGCATATCCCGGTACACCGCCGGAGGCATTCATATAGAGTCATATTTTGTTCTAGTATCGAGTTGTAATTCATGAGTTGTAAGTAAATAGAAGTGTGATGATCATCATTTTTAGAGCATTGTCCCTAAAAAAAGAAAGGCCAAATAAAAAAAGGAGAAAGGCTAAATACAAAAAGAAAGGCCCAAAAAAAATGGGACATTGTTACTATCTTTTTTCCACACTTGTGTTTCAAAGTAGCACCATGATCTTCATGATAGAGAGTCTCCTATATTGTCACTTTCATGTACTAGTGGGAATTTTTCATTATAGAACTTGGATTGTATATTCTAACGATGGGCTTCCTCAAAGTTCCCTAGGTCTTCGTGAGCAAGCAAGTTGGATGCACACCCACTTAGTTTCTTTTGTTGAGCTTTCATACATTTATAGCTCTAGTGCATCCGTTGCATGGCAATCCCTACTCCTTATGTTGACATCAATTGATGGGCATCTCCATAGCCCGTTGATTAGCCTCGTCAATATGGGACTTTCTCCTTTTTTGTCTTCTCCACACAACCTCCATCATCATATTCTATTCCACCCATAGTGCTATATCCATGGCTTACGCTCATGTATTGCGTGAGAGTTGAAAAAAGACGAAGTGCGTTAAAAATTATGAACCAATTGCTTGGCTGAAACCGGGGTTGTGCATGATGGGAGTATTTTGTGTGACAAAAATGAAACATAGCCTAACTATATGATTTTGTAGGGATAAGCTTTTCTTTGGCCATATTATTTTGAGAAGACATGATTGCTTTGTTAGTATGCTTGAAGTATTACTATTTTTATGTCAATATGAACTTTTATCTTGAATCATTTGGATCTGAACATTCATGCCACAATAAACAAAATTACATTGAGAAATATGCTAGGTAGCATTCCACATCGAAAATTCTGTTTTTATCATTTACCTACTCGAGGACGAGCGGGAATTAAGCTTGGGGATGCTTGATACGTCTCCAACGTATCTATAATTTGTGATTTTTCCATGCTATTATATTACCCGTTCTGGATGTTTATGGGCTTTACTTTACACTTTTATATCATTTTTGGGACTAACCTACTAACCGGAGGCCCAGCCCGAATTGCTGTTTTTTTTTGCCTACTTCGGTGTTTCAAAGAAAAGGAATATCAAACGGAGTCCAAATGGAATGAAACCTTCGGGAGCGACCTTTTGGAACAAACGCAATCCAGGAGACTTGGAGTGGACGTCAAGAAGCAGTCGAGGCAGCCACGAGGCAGGAGTGCGCACCCTAGGGGGGTGGGCGTGCCCCCACCCTCGTGGGCCCCTCATGGTTCCCCTGACCAACCTCCTTCGCCTATATATACTCTCGTACCCTGAAAACATCGAGGAGCACCACAAAACCCTATTTCCACCGCCGCAACCTTCTGTACCCGTGAGATCCCATCTTGGAGCCTTTTCCGACGCTCCGCCGGAGGGGGAATCGATCACGGAGGGCCTCTACATCATCGCCAAGGCCTCTCCTATGAGTTGTGAGTATTTTACCACAGACCTTTGGGTCCATCGTTATTAGCTAGATGGCTTCTTCTCTCTTTGAATCTCAATACAAAGTTCTCCTCGATCTTCTTGGAGATCTATTTGATGTAACTCTTTTTGCGGTGTTTTGTCGAGGTCCGATGAATTGTGGGTTTATGATCAAGTTTATCTATGAGAAATATTTGAATCTCCTCAGAATTCTTTTATGTATGATTGGTTATCTTTGCAAGTCTCTTCGAATTATTATTTTGGTTTGGCCTACTAGATTGATCTTTCTTGCAATGGGAGAAGTGCTTAGCTTTGGGTTCAATCTTGCGGTGTCCTTTCCCAATGACAGCAGGGGCAGCAAGGCACGTATTGTATTGTTGGCATCAAGGATAAAAAGATGGGGTTTATATCATATTGCTTGAGTTTATCCCTCTACATCATGTCATCTTGCCTAATGTGTTACTCTATTCTTATGAAAGTAATACTCTAGATGCATGCTGGATAGCGGTCGATGTGTGGAGTAATAGTAGTAGATGCAGGCAGAAGTCGGTCTACTTGTTGCGGACGTGATGCCTATATACATGATCATGCCTAGATATTCTCATAACTATGCACTTTTCTATCAATTGCTCGACAGTAATTTGTTCACCCACCGTAATACTTATGCTATCTTGAGAGAAGCCACTAGTGAAACCTATGGCCCCCGGGTCTATCTTCCATCATATAAGTTTCCGATCTACTTTATTTTGCTATCTTTACTTTCAATCTATATCATAAAAATACCAAAAATATTTATCTTATCGTATTATCTCTATCAGATCTCACTTTCGCAAGTGGTCGTGAAGGGATTGACAACCCCTTTATCGCGTTGGTTGCGAGGTTCTTGTTTGTTTGTGTAGGTATGAGGGACTTGTGTGGAGCCTCCTACTGGATTGATACCTTGGTTCTCAAAAACTGAGGGAAATACTTACGCTACTTTGTTGCATCACCCTTTCCTCTTCAAGGGAAAACCAACACAGTGCTCAAGAGGTAGCAATGCCATGGGATGTCTAAAGAGAGGAGGAGGCTCGAGGGCACTGGTGGGCTCCAGAGGCGGCATGAGCGAGCGCGGGACGCAAGACATACCCAGTTTCAGGGCTCTCCGGAGAGATAACACCCCTAGTCCTGCCGAGCGTGGTTGAGATGCAATAGTATAGCGTTGCTCCTAGAGCTGTATGGAGGAAGAAGAAAGGCTAGCCAAGGCTTAGGCTGCTCCTTCTTCCGGGGTGTGTTCTACTGATCAATGGCTAGTTCCTGTGTGCTTACTGCTTCTGCTATCTCGCTTGCCCGTATGCGTGAGGGCTCCTGGGGGGTTTTATAGGCCAACCCCCCAGGGGTACAATGGTAATGTTACAAGGCCATAGGGCCGGGTCGTCAGCGTGTGGGGACCCAAGCTGGGACCCATCGGGTGCCTACGGTTCGCTGGGTTCCCCTAGGTGCGGGTCCCGCGTGCCTAGGGGTATTGTGCGCCGTCTTGTCGATCGTCAGGGAGTGGCCGAGTCGAGTCGGGTACAGTGGCGCTCCTTCAGGTCGCCGCTTGCTGGCATCAGTGGTGACAGGGGGCACTGTTGCCACGTCGGCCCTGGTCAGCCGGGTAGGTGAGGGGCACTGTTGCCACGCTCCGGCTGACCAGAGGCATGGGCAGGGCACTGTTGTCTTGGTCATTTGGTGGATGAAGACTCGTCCCATCGTACGGCCTGGATGGGACGGGAGCTGACCCGTGGATGGGTTGAGGAACACGCCAAGGGCGGAGCTTGCTTGTTGGGGAAGTCTTGGCATGCCGGGCTCGGCTGTCTTGTGCTAGTTGTCGAGGCCGAGTCGAGGGGCCTGGCCGGGTCGGAGAGTTCGGCCGGGTCGAGGGGCCTGGCCAGGTCGAGCGACCCGGCCAAGCGCGGGCCGGCTTGAGGGGCGATGTTGGCCCCGTTGTTCTTGAAAAGGATCCGAGTTCCATTGCCTGCCCGGGGCTCATCCCCTCGACGCCGGCCTAATGGAGTATAATTTCACTTCTCTCCCTAAAAATTTCCCTATTTATACTCACTCTCTCCTCCGACGAGTAAAACGGCGCGACTCTCCTTTGCTGCTTCTCCCTCCCCTCCTACCCCTCCCCTTTCCTGCCGGCACCGGCCCGTCATCGGGGAAGCCTTGTAGGCCCCTGTCGCTGTCCTCCTCCACCTCCTCGTCCAGCTGCCGGCCAAAAGTCAAGGGGATCTACGGCTGCTGTAGCCGCCGCACTTTTTGAAGTTTGAGTGACGATAATTGTCTTAAATTTTGGAGAATCGGCCTTAGCTGGTGATCCGGGTTGTTTCCCTCTCGACGATGAAGCTTATCCCCCATCGTCTCACTGGCCGGCCTTGACCCCTGTTATTTTTGGGTCATATCTAGTATTCAGAGTTTGCCTCGATTTGGTACCGCTCGCGCAGCCCGCACCGAAACAGTGCTTTACCCCTAGATGTCCAGTCAACTGCTGCGCCTCAACGCATTTCGGGGAGAACCAGCTAGCTCTGGGTTCGAGTGGCATTTCACCCCTAACCACAACTCATCCGCTGATTCTTCAACATCAGTCGGTTCGGACCTCTGCTTAGTTTCATACCTTAATACCTGTTTCAAAGATGGATAATTTCGTATCTAACTCGATAAAGGCAGATTTAGCATTTCCGGCCGGTGGCGGCTGCGCCTTACCATGGATTGGCCGGGAAGCAGCCCACACAGCCCGCTGCAAAGCCTCCGTGCCGCATGCAGGTACCGGTTCTTCTTCTAGCCACTCTAATCGCTCCCGTCGTCGGTTCGCCAACAAATACACGGTCAGCCGTCGTCCAGGCCAGTGCTTGCGCTGCGGCTCGCCGGCTCGTCGCTGCCGATCATACAGTGTGACGACTGCACACGGTAAGTGGTGCGCCGAGTTTCTACCACGCCGCAACATTCCGGATGGGTGTTCTTCAAATGCACAAATGATGGGGTATGTGCTTGTTTTGTTTTTCATCAGATTCGGTTCAATTTCGGTAGCACATTGATGCTCATCTATGTGTGTAGGATGATGGATGCTCATTTTGATTGGGAAGAAGAATACATCGACCTATTGATAGCACAAAAATTAATAGATGTCCGTGCACTCGTTGCTAGAATTGAGGCTAAAGGTGGGACTAGATGTGAGATAGAGAAGAAATTAGAGGGAAAGTAGCGTCTACTTCTTTAGAATCAAAAAAGAATAAATGAAGTATGCAAGATCGAGAATTTGCAGATAAAAAATGAAGGCATCGAGAAGATATTAATCCTCCAACTAATGGGAGCAGTAATGGAAGTTGGATGTCTTTTAAAATGTCTAATTGTGGTTCTTGTTTTCTTTGGTCTTGCTCTTCTAGCAAAGAATTGGTGAATTAGTATATAATCCAATGTCGTTGAATGAAATAAAGAAACAAAGAAATGTGTTTCGGTGGCCCAAATTGAAATGCATTTTTTTACTTAGCTAAGTTTAGGGGACCGGTTAGATCCGGCCAAATTTTAGTACCCCACTAACCCTTTTACTCTGTTAATTTATTAGGGATCGGTTAAGTTGCCCTTACTTAGCTGGGGCCTTCTTCAGTTGGGTCACAGCTCCTGGCCCAACACAATCAAGTTTATATAGAAAATTAATTGAAAAAAAGCCGTTCTGCAGTTTTGCGGCGACCCCGTGTCCCAACTCCCAAGCAAATGATACTGAGTTCGGTGCCACATTGAACTGCGCGAGTCCGTTAAAAGCAAGGTCAAGTGGTAGATCTTATCACGGATACCAGCTGCTCGATTGATCATGTTCTTGTCTCCTGTTAATTGACAAATCCAAATCGAGCGAATCCACGTTGCAAAGCTACTCGCAAATAGTAACAAAAATAGGGATCTCTGCATGTCACGAAATTTAGATAGATAGAGGTAGAGTAAACTATAATATGGTGTTATTAGCTGTCGATGTGCACCATGGCGCACCATATATATGAATCCATGGGCATTCACATATAGTAACCACACTGTCGAGTAGTAATTAAACACGGCGTACGGCCTGTCATGCGTATCTATCGACCAAGAGTATTTTACCTATATTGTCATTCTATCGGATCCCCAATTCACTTTTCATTGCGCTTTACCTAGAGGGCGACAAGAGTGCTTTCCATTGCCATTTCCTAGCGCCCTTTTTGCGGCTGCTCCACGTCCGAGCAATTGACACGAATTCAGTGCGAAATTAAACTACGAGCCCAGTCAAAAGCGTTAGCTCAACTGGTCACATTCTTGTCTCCCGTCAATTGACAAATCCGAATCGACCGATCCACGTTGCAATGCTACTCGCAAATAGTATAGTAACGAAGTTACTGATGTGTGTCACGGAATATATGAGCTTACGTCACGAGATCGACGACCGAAGAGTAAACTATCCACTGGTGCTATTAGCTGGCGATCTGAACGATTTTACTGATATCATACCTCCATCACTAGCGGGTTTATACAATTGGGCAAGGTTTGAGTGTTTTGAAACGAATTTATATGACTAGCTGAGGATAATTAAGGCATCGGTCTCCCAAAATTAGCCAAGATAGTTTTTACTCCGTGCTTTAGGCCTACCTCGGATATGTTGGACATGCATGATCGATTTTAAGCACACGCGGCTCCCATCGTTTCTCCCCTTTTGGTTTTTGATTAGCGTAATAACTAATTAACTTGGTGGTAGGCCCGCGGTAATCAAGGCAACTTTGGCAACCGATCATATTTTCTTCAACACGTATTCGTCTCTAGTGCAAACTGAGTGCGCACTTGTTGCCCGACAAGGGGGCACCTGCACCACACTGGTTAAAAGCAGGGGAAAAAAGGAATATCATGTGTACGTTTGCGTTCGAAGTTTTTTTTTTTAGGATGCGTTGGAAGTTTTCTGAGAGAGGAAGTTGGGTTGGAACTTGGATGTTTTTTTTTCTTTCTTTCTAGAATGACACAAAAAGGGTCTCATGGCCACCCTTAAATTAGGCAACTGTTCAACAGGGGTACGTACCCTTAAATATTGACTAAGCAGGTCGTGAGTGAGATCAATTTATAAATATATAAAGGATCATGACTCAGATTTGGAAGCATTATGGATGGGGACATGGACAGACCTAAAAGGTTCAACACCTATATATAAGAATCCCTCAACAAAAGAACTTCTATATATAATCAGCATTCCGGCACAGCCCATTCTTTGATTAATAATTCCAAAAATGGAGTACGGGATCCATGCGACAGTGGTGTCCATAGCTTAGTAGGTGAGTGCCCCATGCCGCTTGGGACGTGAAACGTTGAAGCACGAAACTAATGCAACGTGGCGGGCGATCCGGCTTTGAAAGCGTCCTGAAACCAATCAACCAACCGGTCTCTACCAACTAAACTGTCCTCACGTAGACGTATATATGGAAGGGCGACAGGCCAGGTGCACTTAGCCGTTGCACCAAAATGGGAAATGGCAGAACAAATAATTTTTATTTTGCGACGAAAAATTGGCCTACTTGTACAAGTGATCTACGTATATAGATCCAATGCTGACGTATTGGTGAAGGAGACGGCCAGTAGGGTGTGCGTGGTCGTTCGACGTGTCTCCTGCTAGGATTCGACACAAGTGCTAGCCAAGGGGCTAGCACATGATGATGGTGTACAAATTCTCTTTCTTTTGCTTATTTAGACCAGGCCCGTGAGTCAGTTTTGGGAAGATTGATGGATTGGAGATAAATCATGAAGGAAAAAAAATTCTAGACTTTACAACTTATGCTTTAATAAAAACAATTCAATTAGATACATGCTTGACAAAGGACATGATTACTTGTTCTATAGACACACGAACAAAGACGATGAAGACCGGATCCACGTGGATCCACTGAAGAGAAATGCCGACCGAATCCCATGAGATCCGCCGAAAACAAACCTCCACATGCCCCCTGATGATGCTGGAAGCACCACCAGAATGGGGGCTAGGCAGGGATAATCTTATCCATGTTTAGAGAGCTGTTGTCGCCTCACCTCTCTAAGCAGGACACAAACTCTACCAAAACTTAAAAAACACCTCAAAACAGAGCTCTCCCACCGGCAAGGGATGAGATCCACCATGCTTGCATGGCCCTAAGACCACAAGAGACAAAGTAGATCGGCACCGATGCCGGAGAGAGGCACACGAAACCCTAAGCGGCTTGGTGCCCTTGAGTACGGGAAAGGATTGGATTCTATCCTTTTTGAAAGAACTTTATATGGTGACTCTCTGGAACTGTGGACTCACATCAAAAAGGGTTGTGGTCATATGGAGTTGACTGAGCAGAGGGACACCACTAAATGGACCCTAAATAAAAATGATATTTACACTGCCAAATCATACTATATATAGACACTCGGTTGAAAATAGGGTGATACACCAACATAACTTCATATGGAAAATCAAAATGCCTCCTACGGTCAAAGTTTTTATGTGGCTGGTGTTGAGAAAGAGCATCCTAACAAAAGACAATCTACTGAGAAGGGGATGGACTGGGGATAAAAAATGTCCTTTTCATATGCAAGATGAAAGCATAAACCATCTTTTCTTGAAATGCTCTTTTGTTAGGTTGTTGTGGAACATTATGCAATGTGCATTTGGTCTACAGAACATACCTGATAACATTCATGATTTGTTCAATGTGTGGCTGGGGAACTTTAATAAACATGAGAAAAACTTAGTGATTGTTAGGATTTCTGCCATATGTTGGACAATTTGAAAATTAAGAAATGGTGCAATTTTAGATAGAAACAAGGTGTCTAATCCTTGTGTCCCTATTAACTTGATAATAAGATTGCTTCATGACAGGCTTATTTTGTAGATAAACCCAATAAATATAAGGGTAATGTTGGAGGGCATAAAAAAAGTTGTGGTCATCGCCGAGGAGGTCTTCAGAACTCTGTTGAGAGGGAGGGCAAGTCGCAGAATCACCGCTGGATGAATGGCGACCCTACTAAGCTGATGTTGAAGCCTTCTCTTACTTTCATTTGGATGCTACCTATGCGCCTTCCTTTTATGTTTAGATGCTACTTTGCTCGCTTGTACTGCAGTTTGTGTGCCCATCCTCAGAGAGCCCGTCTTGTGGTACTCCCGGGGGATATATGTTGATGGGGTCGTATGAACTATCTGTTGGTTATTGGCAATCTATGCTGATAGGCCCTAGGTGTTTTGTGATCTCGATAGGCAGGCGAGTCTAACTCGTGATGTTCTGCCCGGGTTGCGCATCGTTTTTATTTCTTTTGCTGTTTTTGGTCCTAATAGATGTAACAAAGACAAGTGATTTCTGATCATGGAAATCGACAAGGGAGCTCTTTTTATATAAAAAAAGGCCATGTGAGTCAGAGTCCAGTGAATGCGTGCACAGTTCTTTGTAGCTACCTCGGCCTACCAATTAAATTGGTCAAAGGACACATATTCGCAAAAAACAAAAGCACATGCTTGACCTTCCACTCAAGATGATTGATCTCGGCGAACTGAGCATAGCTCAGATAGTTAGGTTCCTTGTCGAGGAACCAGCTCACCAAGGTTCAAATTCTAGACAGACTTCACATTGGTGTATGCATTTCTCTTAATTCCTTTCAGGCTTTCGGCATGTTCTTTAAGTGGGAGGAGACTTTTCCCTCGAGTACAAGGCGACTATGGTGACTTAGCTAATCTCAAGATATTGTGCCGGCGGTTTTTCGAACACGGTGCATTGGAACACATTTTTAAAACCCCTCAAAAATGGTGCTTAAAAGTTTTGAATGTTTTTAAAAAAATTGACTTGAATATGCATGCATGTGTTCTTTTTTTTTAATAAAGACACCCAAAGGGCATCTTAAATCTGATTATCATTGAGAAAAACAAAGGTCAGTACAATGGATAGACAATTGGACGTAGAACGACCAGTAAAAAATAAAATTACAATAAAAAGCATACTAGTCTTCTTCTTCCTCTGATTGTACGCTGTCCGCCTGTGATTGAAAATTGCACTGAACCAACATCAAAGAAAAGCAACACCTGCAAATGCCCTCGCCATACAAGGCTTTGAAGACCGCAATAGCCACTCGCCCCTTGAGACGAGATCTAAAAGTCGTTGAAGCAGCATCGGCTGGAGCATCACCCCAAGTAAAACAAGCTTGCAATCCACCACCACCAGACCAGAGGGTTGGAGAAACTGGGTTAAGCCACAAAACAACACAGAAGAAGATGTCGTGGTCGCCACACCAAACGCCAGCCAGAAGTACTCCTTAAGAGACACACAAACTGCCAAGATCTGAAGGCAACCAACCGATCTGGGGACACAAACTCTCACAGGCCCTTCGCCGGCGCCGGATCGGACGTCGTCGAGGTAGGGAGAGACCAGAGAGACTTTATTCCAACACGTCATCGTCGCCACCACCTCATCGATGCCGCCGGAGAAACAAAAACTTAAGAAAAATAAAACAAGACGGACGGGTCCCCACTCCTCTTGCCGCCGACGAGGCCGCCGGACGGGAAAGAGGAGGGGGACCAAGGCGGCGGCACCAGATGTGGAGGCCGCGGTGGTTTAGGGTTACGCGGCGGCCGCGGGGTCGGATATGCATGCATGTGTTCTAAGTACATGTTATATCGTTCAATAATACGTTGTATAGTGTGCCGCACAAAAAAGAGACAAAAATCTGGGCTGAAAATCAACAAAAAAAACAAGCCCATATTTTGCATGTGTCGGTCCTTTTTGTGTCTCTCACATGCAAGCACTAGACGAAAATTTGCACCGTTATAGTACACTACTGTACCTGTATGTACAGAAATTTTTAGATTTTTTTTCAGGCTGTAAGCATCCTTTTTTTTTAACTTCGAAAAACCCGGGTCAAGTGCGCCCGAGGTCCGAAGGCATTATTCGCTACTCGACGTGCATCTTTGGGTCGACTTGAGGATGTGTGCTACCGCCGCTGCTCTTTCGACTTTCAGTGGAGCCTCGCCCAGGAAGAAACTACGGGCGTGTTTGGTTCAAGTTTTGAATAGTAGTGGCATTGCATACACTTCTCAATTCAGTCTTGTTGAACAAAAATAGCCCAAAATGCGTTATCTACAAGTTGTTTGGTTGCCTGCATCGAGGGTCGCTGCATTAGGTAATACGCAAGTGCATTTTGTTTGGTTGCCTGCATTAGCCCAAGCGGCACATGAACACGGTGTTTGATTGCCCGCATGGGGTATGATTAAGAGCTAGCACTTGCACTTAGCACACAGGATTAAGATCTAGCAGAGGGAGGGGGAGAAGAAATGCAGTGTGCGCCGGACCATGGCCACTCTGGTGGATAGTGGCTGTGGCGCCGTGTCCGACATGACGAGCATGGGGTCGTCGACGAGCGACCCCGTCGGCGGCACGACGAGCGACACCGTCGATGAACTAGTTGTGGTGCTTGCGGAAATGCAGTGCTCGCGTCATGGTATCGTCAGTGCAGTGGACGAGAGAGGAGGCCGAGATGATCGATGCAGTAAACGACTCCAGTGTAGTAGGGCGAGAGAGAGGAGGCGAAGATGATCGACCCCGTCGGTGGCACAGCGAACTGCAGTGTGCGCGAAAGCAGAGGAGACAAAAAAGCAGTGTGCGCGCCATTGCAGCGTTAGTGAAGTAGGAGGACGACAGTGAGTAGGGCGAGATGAGTGACACCGGAAATGACTCTAGTGTAGTAGCACACGGGCAAGGAGATCAAGGGGAAGGGGTTCGGTGTCAAGAGGGACAAATAGAAGGGCTCTGAGTAGAGGACAGAGGAGCTCGACATGGCGGCGGCAGTGTAGTAGACTGCTGTCCAAAGAGAGATGAAGTTACGATCGTCGAAACCAAAAACTTACAACACGAATGTTGTGAGGAACTGCGAGATTAGGCTGCTGGACAAAGGAAATTTCAAATGATCGATCGTGCGTGACGAATCTGACAAAATTGTCTAGAATAGCTCCAAACGGGAACACAAGATTAAGAACTTACGGCCGACGAAACTATGAACCGATTACCTGAATGAACCGTAGCATCGAGGTGCATCTTTTTTGTGTAGAGCTTACCTCAAACCGAAGCACCGTTGTGTAGATCGGAGTGGTATGGAAGAGAGGAGATTAGGGAGGAAGACACCTCGTAAACAGCTCGCATCCCTCCCGTTTCTCCTCGTGCAGGGGCCTGCTCGCTGCGCTTCTGCTCGGCCTGGCTCCAGAGAAACTGCCGTTTTTCTGGGTTCCTAGCGAGCTAGGCCCAAAAGTATTTAAGTTTCGTGGTATGCAGACCCAATAGTAAAATCAGTTAACCAAACAACCCGTTTAATTCCCGCGCGGGCTTGATTATGGCTCAGGCAACCAAACACGTCCTACATAGGGTTGTTACTTGCTGGGCTCGGACAGCGGGCACATCCTATCCTCGACGTGGTGGCCTTGGAACTTTGGAAGCGTTCATGCTAGCCATTTCTCCCGCAGGATATTTGCCGTGATACAGCCCCGGCCCTCAAGCTCACATCCATGTGAACCACCGGACGGACGGAGTCTTCTCTGAAAAGGACGGGTGTGGCTCGCACGATGCCCCGCCAGCTCCCGGTGGTCGGCTCCCATGTCGATCTGCACTGCCACAGAGGGCATCCTCGTCTGCCACGGGAACCCCTGTTCCACGGGAGCCGGGTGAGCACTCTCGAAAGTGAAACAAATGAAAGCGACGACCCTCTCATTTGTGCGATGTTTGTTTCTACCGCCCGGTTGCTACAAGTATCATCGGTGCGATTCAAGATGCGAAACTGTACAAATTTATATAAATACAAATGTATTTAAACACATTCTGTTTAGGACACATCTAGTTGTGATATAGTTATGTCACATCTAACATGATGTTCACTATATTTGTAGTCTATTTTTTATTGTTCCAGTTTTTTTATTGTTGCTGCGTTATTTGTGAAATATTAGATGTGATATCCTTAGAAATAAGAACTGAGGGTCCACCACGCAGGAAAACTCTGAGGCGCTAGGAGGCGATCGCGAGGCGATTCTCTTTCTACGCTAGGGTTAGGGTTTTTGCCGGCGGGGGTGGTGTGACTCCGGTAGCGGTTGGGGGAGCGACGGCGCTTCCCAGATCACGGACCGGCAACGCATCTGGTCTGCTAGCAGGGAACTGATGGCGGAGAAGATGGATGGGACGAACGCAGCGACTCCGAGATCAAAGGCTACTCTGGGGGCGTCCGTGGCGGCAACGCCGACGGCGAAAAAACCGGCGGGCTCAGCAAGCGGGGGATCGTCAAAGTCCCCGGCAGAGTGCAAAACTCCGGATCCGGCTGTGAGTTTGTCTGCAAGGATGGGGAGCATGGTCCTGATGGACAAGGAAGTTAAGGGTTTAGTCTTGGAGGCCACCGAGCAGATACATCCACGCAAGGCTAGATGGGCAGTGGTGGGCAAATCATGTTCACCCAGACCCCTCAACAAGACAGGCCTGGAGAGAACGATGCAAAGGGCTTGGGGGCTGCACAAGGAGGCAAAATTCAGAGATTTAGGGAATAATGTGTTTGAAGTGCACTTCGGGTGTGAAGGGGACTGGAAACATGCGCTCTACAATGGGCCTTGGCAATATGATTTTAGTGTTCTTATTCTGAAGAATTATGAAGGAGGTACAAGGCCCTCGGAGATGGTGTTCGACAAGATTGATGTTTGGTTTCAGGTGCTCGATCTCCCCCCTGACAATCGCACTGAACAGATGGGAAAAGCACTCAGGAATTGGTTGGGGAAAGTGATCAAGGTGGATGTTGATAATGAAGGTTTTGCCAGGGGGAACCAACTTAGAGTTCGCGCATCAATTTCGGTTTTTGACCTTCTTGTTAGAGGTTTTTATCTGAAATCTTCTCCAGATGACAAGATGGGTACATGGTATGACTTCTGTTACGAAAAGGTGCCTCACTTCTGCTTTGAGTGTGGGCGACTAGTGCATGTGAATGGGATGTGTGACCCTCCTGTGGATTCTTCACAACAATGGGGCGGCTGGCTTAGGGCAGCATCGGGAAAAGCAGGAGTGGTGAAAGAAGGATCTCATGGGGCCTCCGCGAGCAGTAACAATAGCTGGGGAAGCGGCAAGACAGGAGATAGTGAACATAGTAATATTGCTGCTCGGAGGGTTGGTGATGTGCCTGTAAAGAGAAACCTACAGCCGGAGTTGTCTATGTCTGCAGCCTCGCGCACTGGCGCCGAGACTAGGGACAAAGGAGCGAAGGAACACAGCCCGGGGAAGTCAAGTGCAAAGGGAACGAGTCTAAAGGAGAGAGACTTGAGAGAAGATCTAGAGAACAGAAGAGAAAGAGAGCTGCGAAGCAAGCTTGTGGAGGAACAGAGGTATAGAGGCGATGCACAGAAAAACTGGGAGAGAAAGGGAAAGGAGGACGTGCAATCTTCACATGCAGCGCGCGTGGAGACGGGTAGGCGAACGGACGTGGACACTGGTTCACGGCCGTTTGGGTCAAAGGAAAGAAGGAGGGGCTACTACGTAAGGAAGAACAGATCAGATTGTGTGCAAACTCACCCAAGAGACAACGGGCTATATGATAATATGAATAAGAAGAGGAGGCCGAGGCAGCTTTGGGTGGCAAAAGATGATCCAGAACGACAAATTGTGCATGATGGTTTTATACGTGATAACAGGCGTAGGACGATGTCAGTCTTTGAGCGGACTTCGGAGAGTAAGGATAAAGCGGCGGACCCCGAGGATCGGGGCTGCCGAGCACAATGAATCTGTTAGCCTGGAACTGTTGAGTATTGGGGTTGGACTCGACAGTAGGCAAGCTTAGAGACCTGATACGGTCCTACAACCCAGCGGTGGTTTTTCTTTGTGAAACAAAGAAAAAGGCGAGAGCGATGGGAGCTTGGGATTTACGTGTGGTGTGGCAGTGGACTGTGTCGGGAAAAGTGGAGGGCTTGCTTTGTGGTGGAGAGATCATCTGAAAGTCACAGTCCGTCCATGGTGTCAGTATTTCATCGATGCAGTGGTAGCTGATGAGGGTAAGAACTATAGAATCACTGGATTCTATGGAGAACCCCGTACTGAGTTGCGCAAAAAGTCTTGGGATGCAATACGATATTTGCGGGCTCAAGATGATTTACCTTGGATTTGCTTGGGGGATTTTCATGAGGCTCTTTTCCAGTCGGATCAGATTGGTGGCAACCCTAGACCGTTCATGCAAATGGAGGACTTTCGCGACTACCTCGCCGACTGCGGCCTCGCAGACTTGGGGTTTTCGGGTTACCAATATACATGGGATAATAATCGAGACGGAGCAGAGAATATCCAGGTTCGGTTAGACCGTGCTGTTTGTACGGATGATTTCTTGCATCTCTTTCCGGAGACGTTGGTGGAAAACATCATGACGGAGGAGTCAGATCATCAGGCTATTTTGGTCCGGGCGTTGGAGAGGGCTCCGCATCAAAGGGGACCGGGAGAAAGGCCTTTTCGCTATGAAGAGGCATGGACTCGCCATGAAAGCTATCAAGCAATGTTTGAGGAAGCCTGGGAGGCTGCGGCTACCGGCGAATAGGGACTGAGAGCGATCTGGCAGAAACTTAGATGCACAACGGGCTCCATGCAGCGATGGGCGAGGGAGGTTTTTGGCTCTATAAGGAGATCGATAACCAGGTTGAAGCACCAGCTTGCAGAGGCAAAAACGAGGGCACTCGTCTCCGGGTCCTCACTAGAGGTCCGTGATATTGAAGATCAGCTCAAAGAAATTTATACACGGGAAGATGTTATGTACAAGCAGCGCTCGGGGGTGGATTGGCTGAGTGCGGGCGACCAAAATACAAAATATTTTCAAAACCGCGCTTCGCATCGGAAGAGGAAAAACACGGTGAAATCTCTGCGTAGGGAGGATGGATCTAGGTGCACAAGTGATGAACAAATGCGTGAGATGGTAGCACAGTTTTATGAAAATCTTTTCTTCTCAGAGGGCTCGGTGGGAGCAAATAATCTTCTCCAACACATTGATCAGCTTGTCACGCCGGAGATGAATGATGCATTAACTGCTACGATCACTGACGAGGAGATCAGAGAGGCGCTCTTTCAGACGGGCGCAAGGAAGGCACCGGGGCCGGATGGCCTCCCGGCCCTTTTCTACCAACGCCACTGGGCGCAAGTAGGAGAGGATGTTTGCCGGGCTGTCCGGGACTTTTTGAGTGGGGTTGCTGCCCCTGCTGCGTTCAATGACACGGTCATCGTAATGATTCCGAAGACCAACTCACCGGAGTTGTTGTCCCAGTTCCGACTGATTAGCCTTTGTAATGTATTATATAAGATTGCTACAAAAGTGCTTGCTAATAGGTTGAAAGGTATCCTCCCTATTCTTATTTCAGAGGAACAAAGTGCGTTCGTACCGGCCCGGCTTATCACCGATAATGTACTCGTGGCTTACGAGTGCGTTCATGCCATTCGAACGAGGAAGAAGAAGAAGCCATTATGTGCGGTGAAGCTGGACATGATGAAGGCGTACGACCTTGTTGAGTGGGTGTTCTTGCAGCAGATGTTGGAAAGAGTTGGCTTTTCTCATGCATGGATCATGATGGTAATGAGGTGTATCTCTACAACAACTTTTTCTGTCAAATTAAATGGTGCATTCTCGAGGAATTTTTCACCTTCTAGGGGGCTGCGGCAAGGTGACCCCCTATCCCCGTACCTCTTTCTTTTTTGCGTGGAAGGTTTCTCGGCCTTGTTGAAGAAAGCTCAGAGAGATGCAGAGATAAAAGGTGTGTCGTTTGGGAGCACTGGCCCCCATGTGACACACCTCCTCTTCGCTGATGACAGTATAGTGTTCTTGGAAGGGTCGAGGGCCAACGTGGAGGCTCTAAAGGGGATCCTGGCTTCTTATGAGGAGGCCTCCGGCCAGCGAGTCAACTTGCAAAAATCGTCCATCTTTTTTGGTAAGGGATGCCAGGAGGAGGTGAAGGCTGAGCTAAAGGGCGCTCTTGGAGTGGAGTCTGAGGCGTTGAGTGAGAGGTACCTGGGATTACCAACACGGGTTGGTAGATCGAAGGAAGGTACCTTCCAATATGTCACACAGAGTTCAAAAAAGAAAGTAAGTGGTTTGAAGGGGCAGGGGCTGCCCAAAGCAGCTAGAGAGGTGTTGGTTAAATCTGGGCTTCAAGCTGTACCTACTTTTACCATGAGTTGTTTTCAGCTCACAAAGAAAACGTGCCGGAACCTGACTTCGATCTCCTCGAAATTCTGGTGGGGTGCAACGAATGGTGAAAGGAAAGTGCACTAGGTCTCTTGGCAAAAAATGTGTGCAGCAAAGAGAGTAGGTGGTTTGGGGTTCCGCGAACCCGAGGCATTCAATCAAGCTTTGTTGGCAAAGCAAGCATGGAGAATTCTGCAAGTACCATCCTCCCTTTTGTGCTCGGGTTCTTAAAGCTCGCTATTTTAAAGAAGAAACGATAATGTCAGCCACCTGTCCATCAAATGCGTCTTACACCTACAGGAGCGTGCTTCATGGCCGAGACCTTCTCAGGGAGGGTGTGATTTGGCGAATTGGAGATGGTTCAAAAGTCCATATCCACCATGATAATTGGATACCAAGAATGGGGTGCATGAGACCACTGGGTCAAGTTTATGTGACGGGCATCACGCGGGTTGCCGACCTGCTTTCTTCGAACGGGCGCTCTTGGGACCCGGATAAAGTGAACGCCATGTCCAGTCCCAGTGATGCGAAGGATATCTTTCAGATTGCAATTGGCGGGCCGGATGAGCAAGATTATGTGGCATGGAATTACACTAGAAATGGATGCTTCAATGTAAAGTCGGCGTACCACTTGAGGAGATCGCTGGGCCGATCGAGGACCGGACAGCCGGAGCCCTCCGACTCGGTTCAGATGCATAAGGGGTTCATGGCGCTGTGGGAGTCATGTGCCCCGGCTAAAGCAAAAATACATGCGTGGCGCATGATCAAGAATGGGTTGGCTATAGGGTATGAACTACATCGACGTCGGATAAAACCAGGAGTTTTTTGTGTTGTCTGTGGTCGTGAAGAAACGATTCATCATTGTTTTTGGTCATGTCCACATTCAGTGAGGTTCTGGCAGCTTCTTCGCTCAGAGAAGAGAGTTTCGGTGGCGATCCCACCATGCACGATCGACTCCCAGAGTGCTCTAGCGCGCTGGTTACTTAACTGGTTCTCGGGTGCTTCAGACGAAGAGAAGGAGATTATGGTGCAGGCTACTTATGGTCTGTGGCTAGCTCGTAATGCTACAAGCGAAGGTAAACCCATTGCGCCACCACATGAAATAATGCACACAGTGTTCACTCACATGGCAGAATGGAAAGCGGTACATCGGGAGGCGCCGAGGGAGCCGAAGCGGACACAATCGCAAAGATGGAGGCCACCAGATGAAGGCTGGATAAAAGTAAATTCGGATGGAGCGATCTCAAAGTATGGCCAGAAAGGGGGAGGTGGGGCGGTGCTGAGGGATCACAACGGTGGATTTCTGGCAGCCGCCTGCCACTTCTTCCCGAACGCTATCGATCCAGAAGCTTCGGAGATACTGGCTTGCAAGAGGGGCTTGCAGGTGACAGCGGAGATGAATGCCACAAGAGTTCATGTGGAGTTGGATGCCCAGGCCGTAGTGCATATGCTACAGCAAGACATCAAGAATCTTTCCGCCGTCGGCCCGTGGGTAGAAGAAATCAAAACCATCCTTGGTAGCTTTGCTGAGAGTAAAGTTTCTTGGGTTAGTCGTAGTGCTAATGTTGCCGCTCATAAGTTAGCGAAGGTAGGGGTAGGAGATGAACTATGTAAGGTTTGGCTAGGAGTTCCACCGGACTTTGTGCTTGATGTAATTTCGGATGACATTCCGAGGTTCGATGATTAAATAAAGGGAAACGCTTGCATCCGGCGCGCCGGCCGAAACTTCAGCCAGTCGCGCGCGGAGCATACGAAACAATGCGATCGAAACGTTTTCCTGGGCCCCCCACGTCGCACGCACTATGCAGCCTTATCCCTTCACAAGCAGTCCCCTCCACTGCTTTTTCTTCCTCCTCGTATCTCTACAGCCGCCGCTCTTTTCTTCTCCATCATCTCTGCAGGCCCCCTCTCCCTCCTGCTGCAGCCACTTCCGGCTATGCACTTGAGGAGTGTGCTGTGACGAGACTCCTCTTGAGCAGACGCCCAACACTAGGAGCTGGCACCGCGCGTTTGTAGGTGCCGCAAGCACAGGCTGCCGGGCTGGAACAACGACGACACCATGTCGCGAACTGACCACGCCGGCGAGCTGAAAAACGGAGCACATGACCTGGGGTGCTTCAACCATAGATGCGGTATGCTGGAACCTGCCGACGGAGGAGCTGCAATGGCCACGCCAAGAGCTGGAACCAGTGCGTGCCCTGCTGGAGTCGACACACGCGTCATGCTGGAACCGTGTTCTGGCGATGCTGGAACCATGTTCAGGCGGTGCTGGGAGGGAGGCTGGCGATGCTTCAGAGCTCCAGGCCGGCGGGCGAAATGCTGGAACCAGCAGACAAAAATGCTGGAACCAGCAACTCCCGAAGCTGCATCGGAAGCAATGGTGCTATGCCCGGCGATGATTTTTTTGCTGGAACCGGCTACGAGCGGAGCTGCAACCATGCGATGCGTATGCTGGAACCGTTATTGATGAAAGCTGGAACCGGTGTGTGTTTTTGCTTCAACTGATGAAGTGGTGCAAAGACGACGACAGGTGCTGCCGTTGCGGGCTGCAACCGGCGGCAGCAAAAGCTACATCCGACACTTTTTTTTGTTGCGATGGTTATACACGCGAAACAGAGACCCAGGGGGGCGAGTGTTGATGGCGATGACAGCGACGAGACGGCAGTGGACGATGCCCCTGTGCGTCGAATGCTCATGGCGGGGCAACGTAACCCCGGTGCTGCAACCATGGGGTGGTGAGCTACAATCACGGGCGGGGCGGCGCAACCCAGACGGGTCCATGGCCAGGAGCTGCAAGAGAGGGGGCCATGGCGAGGAAGGGAACGGCGACCGGGGGGGGGGGGGTAGGGCGTCCATGGCTCGGAGAGGGGCGGCCGGCGGCGCTCGCTCGCGGTGCGTGGTTTGTGTGTTTGGGATAAGAACGATGTAGAGGAAGGGGATGAACAGAAGATTCGATGTGAACGGCTGGAAGCCAGCCCATCGGACGCTTGCGGTGCGACCGGCTGAAACTTTCGGCCGGCGCACCGGCGCCTAGTACCGCCCTTAAGTAAAGCGGCAACAAGTTACCCTAAAAAAAACATCTAGATGTGAATTAGGCAAACAAGTTAACAATCATTTAATGCACACCTTGTTGCACGAAATCCATCGCAATGGTTACAAACAAAATCACCTCTCCGGTCAACCGAATTTGACGTGGCCCGTGACCTCTCACTGTCAACCCACCGCCCATTTCTCCCCGTCAACTGCACGGACCAGATTTCGGCCACCACCACACAATTGACAATCTGATTTCCCACCTCAAAATACACGCACAACTCGTACTGGTCCTACGTATATGTACACTCTCTAGTACGATCTGCTCGAGTACACGTGTGGCCACCACATTGTTTCCTTCCATGCGCGCACGTATGAGCATGGTTGCTTCGCCCTCACGCTGCTGCCACGCGCTTCGGCTCCGAAATCGGCTGGTATGGCGCCCACGCCTCCGCGTACGTCGCCGGGACCGGCCGGCCACTCCAGGCCTGCGACGGTGCTGCTGTGCGCTCCGTTAACGGCGCCGGCGCACCCTGTGGTGCAGCTTGTGCGTCCGACAGGCGCCAGACCTTGACGGACCCGTCGAGGCTCCCGCTGTACACCACGAACCGGCGATCCCCACCCGAACCGGCGGCAGCCTCCTCGTCCATGGCTGCGCACTTCACGGGTCCGGTGTGTCCGGCCAGTACGCCGAGACTCACGTGCTCTGCCCCGTCGCGACGCCAGACGCAGAGGGTCTGGTCGGCCGAGCCGCTCACGACGACGTTGCCGGCCACCGCCAGGCACATCACCGCCATCTTGTGGCCCTTGAGCACGCCGCCGTATCTCGCCTCGCCGTCAACCCAGTACCAGTAGGTGACCAGCCCGTCCGATGAGCCCACGTACACGACGCGGTCCTCGGGTGAAACGGCGATGGCGGTGACCGCGCCCTCGCCCTTCCTGAGCACCTTCTCCAGGACATGCCTCGTCGCGTCGCCCTTCGCGGCCATCTCCCGTCGCCACACCTTGACGGTGCCGTCGGCCGATCCGGTGAACACGACGTTGTCGAACCCGGCGGCGGCCACGGTGTTCACTGCGTCGTCGTGCGCGCTGACGGACTCGAGGCACTTGGAGTCCGATACGCGCCACACCTTGAAGGTCCTGTCCCACGAGGCCGAGTAGAGCAGCCCAGCGCCCTCGTCGAGGCTGAGGGAGGACACGGCGTCGGAGTGCCGAAGCCACACCGTGCGTTGGCGCCCCTTGCGTTGTGTCTCGACGTAGCTGGTGGGGTTGACGGCGCTCTTGAGGTAGTCCTTGAGCTTCGGAAGCGACCCCACCTGGCGGTGCACGGCGGGGTTGTCCGCGTCGGCGCGCCACACGCGCACCTTGCCGTCTTGGTGGCCGGTGAAGATGCGCCCGTCGTCCGCGACGACGATGGCCTTGACGAGGCCGCTGGCGGTCCTGAACCCGGCGAGCTCGCGCTGGTCCCGCCACACGCGCACGTTGCGAGAGTCGGTGCCGGTGTAAAGAACGTCCCCGGTCGCTGCCAGCGAGTAGACGTGGCCGTCCTCCTTGACCAGCGACGCGATGAGTCCCGTGGCCCCCGGTTCGGCAACGGCGCCCCCGGCGCCGAGGCCCGGGAGGTGCGCCCACGGCGACTTGGGCGTGGGCGGGGTCGAGGAGCCGCAGTAGCGTGACGGCGAGGCGTCCCCGCCGTCCGTGGTGGGGTAGGACGAGCAGCTGTAGCCGTCATCATCGGAGACGGAGGGGGAAGAGGAGGAGAAGGACCTCGGCGAGCAGGCGCCCACCGCGGCAGGGTCCGGCCGGAGAAAGTTGAGGAGCTTCTGGTGGTTACCCATGGATCGATGCCACAGTTCACACAGCAAACAATCGATCAGCTGGTGGGTTTGGGCTGCGCCGAGCGGCAGGGTCCTTTAGGCGAGGAAAGGGAGCCGAATATGCAATGACCTGCGTCGGAAGGAAAGCCGAGGCCGAAAGGGAAAGGGAGAAGAAGCTTGCGAGGTTGGAGAAGACGGAGGCGAGCTGCGGCGGTATATATATCGCGTGGAGACGCTGAGAGACAGAAACGAGAGCGATGCCGTGGGAGCCAGGACGTTCCGACAGGTGGATCCGGATCCATCCAGGGGTCTGATTTGATTGATTTTTTCCTTCCATTTAAAGGATTCTTCATTTTGTCGGTTTATTTCATTTAGTATTCATTATTGGAATGGGTCTCGGACTCGGCGGCTGCTGTCTGATCACCCAACAGTGGGTACGCGACTACGCGGCGAACGCCGGTTCGGTGGCAGGATTATTGTGCCATTCATTATTGGATGGTTTCTTCACTTTGATTTTTTCTAGTAAAGAAAATCTCACTAGTTTTGGTCAATTGGATAAGGAAACTATGGACCATTCTCTTGCGATGCTACTGGTCAGGCTCGTACGTGAGATCACTAGTATTGCACTCGGTCCATACTCAACTGTATGTGTTGACACTCCACTGGAAAAACTGTATGTATCGACACTATTTCCATACGGGAGATCTCATCTGGTTTGAGTGTTGGATCGAGCCACCCAAGCCTACAGCTATATCGATCGTACCTGTCCTTGACCAATTTGGTGGGCGGAGTAGGAACTGTACAAGTATTCTTTTGTTTCTGATGACTTTGTGTTGTGCAGAGAACATGCATGGCAATTGGGGTGTACAAGTGGTGCATGCTCTTCTCCCAACGGGCAAAATCGGTTGGGCGGACGGCGGAAAGGCCCGCGGCTCGTCTCCGTTAAATGCAAGCGTGTGGTGGCGCCACCGCCATGGACCGTACATACGTGTGCGAGTTGCTTCCGGGACCAAGGTTTCCATAACGGTTTCAACATGTGGGTTATGGATGGGTCGCATGTGCGGGCTCATTTCATACTACCAAATCAATCAAACAACAAGAATCACACGCTTTTGCTTAGTTTATGAGGGCACTAATCCTGAATAAACTCGTTTATAGAACACAAGGTGCCTTTAGTTTAATATATTTGAGAAGCACACGGTACTTTTAAGCAAGTTGTTGAGCACTAATTAATGTCCCATTTGGACATCGTTGTACATGCGTTGCCTGTTTGGAACATATAAAAAGTTGGGACAGGCTGGGTGCGAGTTGACTGAATTCCCGATTTGGGCTAGTCGACTGCTCTCCACCCTCGATCTCCAATCTAACGGCTGCCAGGTCGTCTTCAACCTCCCGGTGAATCTTCTTCCAACCGCCTCACGGACCACCGGCCGAACCGCCGGCCACCACCGCCCGCGGCCGCCGACGCTACCGCGCAGCCTCGCCGTCCTGCCCTCCCCGGAACCTCCTCCCACCGTCGTGCCGCCACCGCCCCGACCATACCTCTAGGCCCGGGCCTCGCCTTTTTTTCTCTGGCAAACCTTCATCACCGCCCCCCCCCCCCAATCGTCGTGCTGCCTCCCCCACTCCCACTCTAAGATAGATGGTGGGGTAGCCTTCCCAGCGAGGTTCTTCCTCCTCTCCGGCGAGTTCTTCCTCCCCATCAGGTTGTTTCTTCGTTCAACCGAAAATCGACCAACACCAACTTCGAAAGTCAGGCGATTGACATGTAGCTATTGTGAAAAAGTTCAATCCGCCCAAAATTGTTTTCTCCACCAGCAATGGGTGTACTCCTAAATCCTAATCATTGTCCATATTTAATTTTGCTAATTTTAGCCCGAACAAAAAAATATATTAAGTTGCATTCGCAAAAACACGTGGTTATCAGATAAGTTTATAAGGAAAAACCCATAAAAAACACGTTGTTAGAAATGTTGCAAACCATCAATGTTTACTACAAAGTCTGGAATATTAATGCATAAAAGTTTTATTTTATATTTTGCGGGAAAACTTCCGTTCTATTCATTTCAATCATAACAGTACAACAAACATCATAAATAATAATAAAATATATCCAGATCCGTGGACCATCTAGCGACGACTACAAGCATTCAAAACTGGCCGAAGGCGTCGCCGTCATCGCCCCTCCCTCTCTCGAACCGGGCAAAGGGCAAACTTGTAGTAGTAGACAGTAGGAAAGTCGTCGTGCTAAGGCCCCATAGAACCATCGCAACAGAACAGCAACCGCCGCCGATGTAGAGTAGCGTAGATCACAAGGGTTCAACCTGAAGAAATATAAACGTAGACAAACTACGACCAGATCCGAACAAATTCATCAAGAACAGAGCTGCCGAAGGCACACCTCCACACACCCACCAACGATGCTTGACATACCACCGGGACAGGGGCTTGGCGGGGAAATTCTTATTTCATCTTCAGGGAGCCGCCATTGTCTCATCTTTCTGATCAGGACACAAGTGTTGGGGAACGCGGTAATTTCAAAAAAATTCCTACGATCACGCAAGATCTATCTAGGTGATGCATAGCAACGAGAGGTGAGAGTGTGTCCATGTACCCTCATAGACCGAAAGCGGAAGCGTTTCAATAACGCGATTGATGTAGTCGAACTTCTTCGTGATCCAACCGATCAAGTACCGAACGTACGGCACATCCGCGTTCAGCAAACGTTCAGCTCGATGACGTCCCTCGTGCTCTTGATCCAGTTGAGGACGAGGGTGAGTTCCGTCAGCATGACGGCGTGGCGACGGTGATGATGATGCTATCGATGCAGGGCTTCGCCTAAGCACTACGATGGTATGATCGAGGTGTGTAACTGTGGAAGGGGCCTCCTGCCCCCGTATATAAAGGAGCAAGGGGGAGGCCGGCCGGCCCCTAGGGCGCGCCCCAAGAGGGGAGTCCTACTAGGACTAGTAGGATTCCACCAAGAGGGAGAGAGGGGGAAGGAAGGAGAGGGAGAGGGAGTATGAAAGGGGGGCATCACCCCCCTTCCATAGTCCAATTCGGACCCAAGGTGGGCGCGGCCTGCCCTGGCCGCCCCCCTCTCTCTCTCCACCAATGCTCAATGTGGCCCATTAGTTCCCCGGGGGGTTCCGGTAACCTCTCCGGCACTCCGGTTTTACCTGAAACTTTTCGGAACACTTTCGGTGTACGAATATAGCCGTACAATATATCAATATTTATGTCTCGACCCTTTCGAGACTCCTCGCCATGTCTGTGATCTCATTCGGGACTCCGAACAAACTTCGGTGATCAAAAACACATAACTCATAATACATATCGTCATCGAACGTTAAGCGTGCGGACCCTACGGGTTCGAGAACTACGTAGACATGACCGAGACACATCTCCGGTCAATAACCAATAGCCGAACCTGGATGCTCATATTGGCTCCTCCATATTCTACGAAGATCTTTATCGGTCAAACCGTATAACAACATACGTTGTTCCCTTTGTCATCGGTATGTTACTTGCCCGAGATTCGATAGTCGGTATCATCATACCTAGTTCAATCTCGTTACCAGCAAGTCTCTTTACTCATCCTGTAATACTTCATCCCATAACTAACTCATTAGTCACAATGGTTGCAAGGCTCATAGTGATGAGCATTACCGAGAGGGCCCAGAGATACCTCTCCAAAACACGGAGTGGCAAATCCTAATCTCGATCTATGCCAACCCAACAAACACCTTCGGAGACACCTGTAGAGAACCTTTATAATCATCCTTTTATGTTGTGACGTTTGGTAGCACACAAAGTGTTCCTCTGGTATTCAGGAGTTGCATAATGTCATAGTCTGAGGAACATGTATAAATCATGAAGAAAGCAGTAGCAATGAAACTGTAGCGATCATAATACTAAGCTAATGGATGGGTCATGTCCATCACATCATTATCCTAGTGATGTGATCCCGTTTATCAAATGACAACACATGTCTATGGTTAGAAAACATAACCATCTTTGATTAACGAGCTAGTCAAGTAGAGGCATACCCGGGACACTATGTTTTGTCTATGTATTCACACATGTACTAAGTTTCCGGTTAATACAATTCTAGCATGAATAATAAACATTTATCATGAAATAAGGAATAAATAATAACTTTATTATTTCCTCTAGGGCATATTTCCTTCAGTCTCCCACTTGCACTAGAGTCAATAATCTAGATTACAATGTAATGATTCTAACACCCATGGAGTTTTGGTGTTGATCATGTTTTGCTCGTGTAAGAGGCTTAGTCAACGGGTGTGCAACATTTAGATCCGTGTGTATCTTGCAAATCTCTATGTCCCCCTCCGACACATGATGACAGATGGAATTGAAGCGTCTCTTGATGTGCTTGGTTCTCTTGTGAAATCTAGATTCCTTTGCCAAGGCAATTGCACCAGTATTGTCACAAAAGATTTTCATTGGACCTGATGCACTAGGTATGACACCTAGATCGGATATTAACTCCTTCATCCAGACTCCTTCATTTGCTGCTTCTGAAGCAGTAATGTACTCCACTTCACACGTAGATCCCGCCACGATGCTCTGCTTGGAACTGCACCAACTGACAGCTCCTCCATTCAATAAAAATATGTATCCGGATTGCGACTTAGAGTCATCCGGATCAGTGTCAAAGCTTGCGTTGATGTAACCGTTTACAACGAGCTCTTTGTCACCTCCATAAACAAGAAACATATCCTTAGTCATTTTCATGTATTTCAGGATGTTCTTGACCGTTGTCCGGTGCTCCACTCCGGGATTACTTTGATACCTCCCTACTATGCTTATAGCAAGGCACACATCAGGTCTGGTACACAGCATTGCATACATGATAGAACCTATGGATGAAGCATAGGGAATGACTTTCATTTTCTCTTTATCTTCTGCAATGGTTGGGCATTGAGTCTGACTCAACTTCACACCTTGTAACATAGGAAAGAACCCTTGTTTGACTGATCCATTTTGAACTTCTTCAAAACTTTATCAAGGTATGTGCTTTGTGAAAGTCCAATTAAGCGTCTTGATCTATCTCTATAGATCTTGATGCCCAATATGTAAGCAGCTTCTCCAAGGTCTTTCATGGAAAAACTCTTATTCAGGTATCCCTTTATGCCATCAAGAAATTTTATATCATTTCCAATCAACAATATGTCATCCACATATAATATTAGAAATGCTATAGAGCTCCCACACACTTTCTTGTAAATACAGGCTTCTCCAAAAGTCTGTATAAAACCATATGCTTTGATCACACTATCAAAGCGTTTATTCCAACTTCGAGATGCTTACACCAGTCCATAAATGGATTGCTGGAGCTTGCACACTTTGTTAGCCCCCTTTGGATCGATAAAACCTTCTGGTTGCATCATATACAACTCTTCTTCCAGAAATCCATTCAGGAATGCAGTTTTCACATCCATATGCCAAATTTCATAATCATAAAATGCGACAATTGCTAACATGATTCGGATAGACTTAAGCATCACTACGGTGAGAAAGTCTCATCGTAGTTAACTCCTTGGACTTGTCAAAAACCTTTCGCAACAAGTCGAGCTTTGTAGACAGTAACATTACCATTAGTGTCGGTCTTCTTCTTGAAGATCCATTTATTTTCTATGGCTTGCCGATCATCGGGCAAGTCCACCAAAGTCCACACTTTGTTCTCATACATGGATCCCATCTCAGATTTCATGGCCTCAAGCCATTTTGCCGAATCTCGGCTCATCATCGCTTCCTCATAGTTCGTATGTTCACCATGGTCTAGTAACATGACTTCTAGAACAGGATTATCGTATCACTCTGGTGCGGATCTTACTTTGGAAGACCTACGAGGTTCGGTAGTAACTTGATCTGAAGTTTCATGATCATCCTCATTAGCTTCCTCACTAATTGATGTAGGAATCACGGGAACTGATTTCTGTGATGAACTACTTTCCAATAAGGGAGAAGGTACAATTACCTCATAAAGTTCTACTTTCCTCCCATTCACTTCTTTCGAGAGAAACTCCTTCTCTAGAAAGGATCCATTCTTAGCAACAAATATCTTGCCTTTGGATCTGTGATAGAAGGTGTACCCAACAGTCTCCTTTGGGTATCCTATGAAGACGCGCGTCTCCGATTTGGGTTCGAGCTTATCAGCTTGAAGGTTTTTCACATAAGCATCGCAACCCCAAATTTTAAGAAACAACAACTTTTGTTTCTTGCCAAACCAGAGTTCATAAAGCATCGTCTCAATGGATTTTGATGGTGCCCTATTTAAAGTGAATGCAGCCGTCTCTAAAGCATGACCCCAAAACGATAGCGGTAAATCAGTAAGAGACATCATAGATCGCACCATATCCAATAAAGTACGGTTACGATGTTCAGACACACCATTTCACTGTGGTGTTCCAGGTGACGTAAGGTGTGAAACTATTCCACATTGTTTCAAATGAAGACCAAACTCGTAACTCAAATATTCTCCTCCACGATCAGATCGAAGAAACTTTATTTTCTTGTTACGATGATTTTCCACTTCACTCCGAAATTCTTTGAACTTTTCAAATGTTTCATACTTATGCTTCATTAAGTAGATATAACCATATCTGCTCAAATCATTTGTGAAGGTAAGAAATAACGATACCTGCCACGAGCCTCAACACTCATTGGACCGCATACATTTGTATCTGTAATTTTTTTTGAGGAACTGAGACAGTGGGAGAGGCTCCCACTGTTTGTATCTATAATTTCCAGTAGGTCAGTAGCTCGTTCCATTATTCCGGAGAATGGAATTTAAGTCATCTTGCCCATAAGGCACAGTTCGCAAGCACCAAGTGATTCATAATCAACTGATTCCAAAAGTCCATCAGCATGGAGTTTCTTCATGCGCTTTACACCGATATTGACCCAAACGGTAGTGCCACAAATAATTTGTACTATCATTATCAACTTTGCATCTTTTGGCTTCAATATTATGAACATGTGTATCATCACGATCGGAATTCAACAAAAATAGACCACTCAGCAAGGGTGCATGACCATAAAAGATATTACTCATGTAAATAGAACAACCATTATTCTCTGATTTAAATAAATAACCGCCTCGCATCAAAAAAGATCCAGACATAACGCTCATGCTCAACGCTGGCACCAAATAACAATTATTTAGGTCTAAAACTAATCCCGAAGGTAGATGTAGAGGTAGCGTGCCGACTGCGATCACATCGACCTTGGAACCATTTCCCATGCGCATCGTCACCTCGTCCTTAGCCAATCCTTGTTTAATCTGTAGCCCCTGTTTCGAGTTGCAAATATGAGCAACAGAACCAGTATCAAATACCCAGGCGCTACTACGAGCATTAGCAAGGTACACATCAATAACATGTATATCAAATATACCTTTCACTTTGCCATCCTTCTTATCCGCCAAATACTTGGGGCAGTTCCGCTTTCAGTGATCAGTCCCTTTGCAGTAGAAGCACTCAGTTTCAAGCTTAGGTCCAGACTTGGGTTTCTTCTCTTGAGCAGCAACCTTTTTGCCGTTCGTCTTGAAGTTCCCCTTCTTCCCTTTGCCCTTTTTCTTGAAACTAGTGGTCTTGTTGACCATCAACACTTGATGCTCCTTATTGATTTCTACCTCCGTAGCCTTTAGCATTGCGAAGAGCTCGGGAATAGTCTTGTTCATCCCCTGCATATTATAGTTCATCATGAATCCTTTATAGCTTGGTGGCAGTGATTGAAGAACTCTGTCAATGACACTATCATCAGGAAGATTAACTCCCAGTTGAGTCAAGTGGTTATGGTACCCAGACATTCTGAATATGTGTTCACTGACAGAACTATTCTCCTCCATTTTCTAGCTGTAGAACTTGTTGGAGACTTCATATCTCTCAACTCGGGCATTTGCTTGAAATATTAACTTCAAATATTGGAACATCTCATATGCTCATGACGTTCAAAACGCCTTTGAAGTCCCGATTCTCAGCCGTAAAGCATGGCACATTGAACTATCGAGTAGTCATCAGCTTTGCTCTGCCAGACATTCTTAACATCATCAGTAGCATCTGCAGCAGGCCTGGCACCTAGCGGTGCTTCCAGGATGTAATTGTTCTGTGCAGCAATGAGGATAATCCTCAAGTTACGGACCCAGTTCGTGTAGTTGCTGCCATCATCTTTCAACTTAGCTTTCTCTAGCAACGCATAAAATTCAAGGGAACGGTAGCACGGGCCATTGATATACAATAACATAGACATGCAAAATAACTATTAGGACTAAGTTCATGATAATTTAAAGTTCAATTAATCATATTACTTAAGAACTCCCACTTAGATAGACATCCCTCTAGTCATCTAAATGATCACGTGATCCAAATCAACTAAACCATGTCCGATCATCATGTGAGATGGAGTAGTTTTCAATGGTGAACATCACTATGTTGATCATATCTATTATATAATTCATGTTCAACCTTTCAGTCTCAGTGTTCCGAGGCCATATCTGCATATGCTAGGCTCGTCAAGTTTAACCCGAGTATTCTGTGTGTGCAAAACTGGCTTGCACCTGTTGTATGTGAATGTAGAGCTTATCACACCCGATCATTACGTGGTGTCCTGGCACGACGAACTGTAGCAATGGTGCATACTCAGGGAGAACACTTATACCTTGAAATTTAGTAAGGGATCATCTTATAATGCTACTAAGCAAAATAAGATGCGTAAAGGATAAACATCACATGCAATCAAAATATGTGACATGATATGGCCATCCTCATCTTGTGCTCATGATCTCCATCACCGAAGCATCGTTATGATCTCCATCGTCACCAACGCAACACCTTGATCTCCATCGTAGCATCGTTGTCGTCTTGCCAACTATTGCTTCCATGACTATCGCTACCGTTTAGTGATAAAGTAAAACAATTACATGGCGATGGCATTTCATACGATAAAGCAACAACCATATGGCTCTTGGCAGTTGCCGACAACTTTGTTACCAAACATCATCATCTCATACAATAATTTATATCACATCATGCCTTGACCACATCACATCACAGCAAGCCCTGTAAAAACAAGTTAGATGTCCTCTACTTTGTTGTTGCAAGTTTTACGTGGATGCTATGGGCTTCTAGCAAGAACCGTTCTTACCTACGCATCAAAACAACAATGATTTTTTGTCAAGTTTGCTGTTTTAACCTTCAACAAGGAATGGCCGTGTCAAACTCAATTGAACTAAAGTTGGAGACATAGACACCCGCCAGCCAGCTATGTGCAAAAGCATGTCGGCAGAACCAGTCTCATGAACACGGTCATGTAATGTCGGTTCGGGCCGCTTCATCCAATAATACCACCGAATCAAAGTAAGACGTTGGTGGTAAGCAATATGACTATTATCGCCCACAACTCTTTGTGTTATACTCGTGCATATAACATCTACGCATAGACCTGGCTCTGATACCACTGTTGGGGAACACGATAATTTCAAAAAAACTCCTACGATCCCGCAAGATCTATCTAGGTGATGCATAGCAATGAGAGGGGAGAGTGTGTCCACGTACCCTCATAGACCGAAAGCGGAAGCGTTTCAATAACGCGGTTGATGTAGTCGAACTTCTTCGTGATCCAACCGATCAAGTACCGAACGTATGGCACCTCCGCATTCAGCACATGTTCATCTTGATGACGCCCATGATGCTCTTGATCTAGTTGAGGACGAGGGTGAGTTCCGTCAGCATGATGGATTAGCGACGGAGATGATGATGCTACCGGCGCAAGGCTTCACCTAAGCACTACGATGGTATGATCGAGGTGTGTAACTGCAGAAGGGGGCACCACACACGGTTAAGAGAAACTTGTGTGTTCTAGGGTGCCCACCTGCCCCCGTATATAAAGGAGCAAGGGGGGGGGGGTCGGCCAGCCCCTAGTGTGCGCCCCAAGAGGGGAGTCCTACTAGGACTACTAGTCCTAGTAGGATTCCACCAAGAGGGAAAGAGGGGGAAGGAAGGAGAGGGAGAGGGAGTAGGAAAGGGGGGCGCCACCCCCTTCCCTAGTCCATTTCAGACCCAAGGGTGAGGGGGGGGGGGGCGCGGCTTGCCCTGTCCGCCCCTCTCTCTCTCTCCACCAAGGCCCAATGTGGCCCATTAGTTCTCCAGGGGGTTCTGGTAACCCACTACAAGAAATATGTCAACTTGTGACCTTGACTATTGGTCACTGAAAGGTCATTGTTTTTCATTTGCGACCTTTTTGTGACCAAAAACAGAAGGTAAAAAGCTGGCAGTCGTAAACTGAAATTAACGACCTTCTCTGTGAGAAGGTTGTAGACGTTTACGACCAAAACAGAAGGTCGTTGAACCCATGACCTTTTGTTTTGCTCACTGGCTGTCTGCCCAGGCCACGTCAGATCCGACGTGGCAATCTGACGTGGCAAAATTGCGACCAATTGAAAAGGTCACTAACAAGATTCAGCCCGGTCCGATTAGGTGTTTTACATAGGCCGAGCCCAATAATTTGGCCTTTTTATTTTTTTTTCTATCAATTTTTGATCGGCTTCATGGGCCAAGCCCAACAATTCGGCCTTTTTATTTCTAGGCCTCATCCATTTCATAGTCCATTTAATTAAGCCTTTTTATACCTTTTTTTGTAAACACGCAATATTCCAGTCCACTATTGTTTTGGCCATAGCCTTTTTGGAGCCCAAATATTATTCGATCCAACAGAACATTCAGCCTTTTCATTTACAGATTTCTTTTACACATTTCAATAGCAAAAAATCAATAATTCTCTCAATTAACTGATCAGATCCAGGAATCACTCAATGAAACTCATAACAACATATACACGTCTACATGATCCATCAAGTTTGCATACAATCAAAAAGAAATACACATGCACCAAAACATGGTGGCAACATCAACTAAAACTATTGTGCACATCTCCAGGCTTCTTCTGATCATGGTCACAACAGCAGCCACCTCAACAACATTAGATCTTGATCTGCATAAATTATAAGTGAGATACAGTGGAAGTTAAATGATTGCCAATGAAAAAATATCCATTCAAGAGAATAAAAAATACACATAAATGCCCAAATACCTTAGTTCAGTAAACACTAAGCATGGCATGGCAAAACTTCCAAAACTTGACTACAACACATCAACCTGATGATGTTCTACTAAGACATTCAACACACCAACAATACTAGCGTACAGGTGGCTACTAGCACAATTGCACAAGCAATAGAAGCAGCAGCAGCTACTAGCACAATTTCACAAGCAATAGAAGCAGCAGCAGCTACTAGCACTGCTAGCAGTAACTACTAAGTACTAACTAGTAGCAGCCAACAGCTGGCAGCAGCGAAACTAACACCGCAGTAGCAAAACCGCAATAGTACAGGCTACAGCTAGAGCATCAACAACAGCACTACATCTACATCTAGATTCTAGGGAGCATCAACAGCAGCAGTACATCAAATGACACCTTGTTTTGATGTAACGGCATGGTACAACTGACTTGCTTCCAGAACAAAGTGTGGTTTATATAGAAGAGTAGAGATCTGTGTCCCTTGGAAGCACATCAAATGTTAAAAATCTGGACTGGTTAAATAATAATTGTATTCTTCTCACCAGAATGCGTACTTACAGGGAGAGACACTAACATGCAGGAATATGTATGGATTGTCAAAACTTGCATTATCCTACTATCACTAGTTCAACAAGCTACAGGTTTGCATATCCATGAACCATGTACCTCATGACAGATACAATATAGCATCCAATGCTCGACTATGACAAAAATTAAACAATTACACCTCACAAAGGCAAAGCAAAGAATCATGTAGCGAGTAGGAGGGGTAGAAGGGGACCTGAGGAGCTCATCGGAAGTGGTTGTAGCCTAGGCTGAGCTTCACCATCACAGCGACAGCAAAGGGAGACAGCCGGGCCTACCAATGCGTAGCCATCATAGGAGCAGTAGCACACCACTTCCAGAACGGAATTGCTGGAGCGAATCACCATCACATGGGTCACCTCCACCGAAGGATCTAGCAAGGGGTAAAGTCTGCATGTTTCAGTACAAGCTAGTGACGTCAAAAACCAAACAGTAGCAAGAAGAAGAGAAACTCTAGTACATGATGATTAGTTGAAGAAACAGGAACTACATTTGGTAGTGACGTTTCCATCATCATACTATCACCAGTAGAGCAAACTACGGGTTACCATAGTTCGGGAACCATGTACTTCATGATAGATGTATCATGTATGTAGTAACACAAGACGCATGACACCTAAAGAAAAATTATTCATTCAAGAGACTAGAAATTATACATAGAAGTACTAATGGCCTAAAAATCAATCTACAGATGATAGATAATAATAAACAAATGACATTAGCATATTTTCTTCATTATATAAAGAGAAACTAACGGACTGTTATGTGCACGCAGATGCACCAAAAGAAACTAAAGACCATTTATCTTAAGGATTCCACATAGCTGCCGAACATGCTTATCATCCAAGGAAAGAAGCATAGCTTTTTCAGGGGAAATCAATCTACAACCCGACAGATATTAGGAATATCTTGATACAAAATATGAGCATGAGCGATACATCAGGCAGTATACACGTCTGGAGAGAAAGAATTACGACCCACAAGGTAGCAGCGATAGCTTCTACGTTCGCATATATTTCAATACCTACTGCTATTGTCATGTATGTTAAATATGCAAGAGGTAAAAATGACAGTACATCCATTGCAAACAGACTTGTGAAGAAGATAAACCGCTAATGCACTTCAATCATTAATCCAACATTGCACATGTTCGCTGTTATAGTCAAGCAGCAGCCTCTTGTACTCGAAGGCCTATAAATAAAATGGATAAGTTAGATTGATTACTGTAGGTGCAGCACATTTTCTGGAAGAGGCATAAACATGAAATGAAATAGATGTAGTATCATCACTACATGAAAGGAGAGCATTATACTTGGAAGGAAAAAACAGCATCCTATCACCAAACAAACACTACTTGACAGGAAACTGTGCATTTCGTCCATGTATCCATTAGTAGCAGGATAGCAGCAATGATTCACATGACACAAATAATTCATTATGAGGAAACATAGGTAAAATGGACACATGTACAATACATAGCTTGCTGTAAGCAGGAAACACTAGTGCTCATATACCAAAATCAACAGCAATACATATGGACGATAGTAAAAAGGTTAAACATCAGAGAAAGCACTTGCTAAGATATCATCATTTAGGGGCATTTACATCACCAATGTGGCAAACTGCAAAGCTGGTCTATTTGTCACTAGTTACAAGCATAGTCTCGT
Organism: Triticum aestivum; assembly: GCF_018294505.1. Taxonomy (NCBI): domain Eukaryota; kingdom Viridiplantae; phylum Streptophyta; class Magnoliopsida; order Poales; family Poaceae; genus Triticum; species Triticum aestivum. The sequence continues at coordinate 70,471,326 of NC_057804.1, forward strand.
TCATGCATAACTATAGTCAACTCTATTTCAAAAACCGGAAGCAAATCAAACGCCCTTCAAAATTTCTGTACTATCTAAACCAACAAAGATGTCAACTCAAATACTTCAAGAAATCAGTGCCCATACGCACTTGTAGGTTGCATAAACACTAGAGTTTCACCACAACAGTGCACAGACTGCAACAAATGAATAAATAAATTAAACAACATGCCACAGTTTCCTCGGTGCCTATAGTACCACTGTGATTCATTGACATTGCCAGGGGCAAGGGAAGCACCCAGCGAGTGTTTCTAATCCAGGTTATTCGTCTAGCTCTCTAGTGTGTCAGCTACAGTATTGAGAATTTCAAAAGTGATGTGCTGTATGTATTTTGCCCAAATAAGCTAGAAAAAACTGCAATCATCAATAGATTCACCTACTTTTCATGTCAACTTTGGTGTTAGCAAGTGCAGAAACGATATACAACCGGTGCTTCTTGTCCTGAAACCCACAACTCATATCAATACACAAATACGCGTCTATCGGGATCCCTATAACTAGCCCTTCCATTAGTTGCCAACACACACATACCTTCAGAAGTAGATTCTTGGTCAAAGCACCTCCGAAATTGCCCACATGTTTGGCCTATCATCATAACAAAAGTTCAGTTAGCAATCGCATTAATACCAACCGGAAGCCATCCTAGAACAAATTACGAAATCAACGGCTCACAGACCTGCTCCTCGACCGTTAGCACAACCGGGTGGTCATAGCGCTTGAAATCAATCTTAAGCCCCTGCAGAAGAAAGCAAGATGCCAAGCTCAGCCCTAGCTTCGCTGTAAGTTGGTACGGCTATAAACCAAGCATCATGCGCTCGCAAACACCAGGGGACACAGCATATCATCGCAGTCACATGTGATACATACACGCAGGCGATTCGGCACTTCGATCTAAATCACGGCTTGGGGTTGGGAGACAGGGGGAAGGGGCTTGGGGGGGGGGGGTGTTATCCAGCGAGGTGCGTGATTACGACGACCTCCTCCCGCGTGACGCCGCCGGCCGCCGCCAGGTCCCCCACCGTGCGGAGCGGCAAGGCCAGCTCGTCCATCACCGTGACCGCCTCCACGGCCGTGGACGCCATGGACCCGGACCGGATCGAATAGCCTGCAACCCCGTGAGTGAGAAGGGGATGCGATGGCATCAGGTGGATCGGATGGAAAAACGGATGGATGGATGGATTTGACGAGGGGAATAGGAGGAGGAGGAGGAGGAAATCCCATCCAGATAAAAATATACATCTGGGAGGCGACGAGGTGGATGGCGGCGCCATGGTTCGGCCAGCTCGACGGAGTGCCACGCATCAAAGCACACACGCGCGCGCCGGCGAGCAAGCAAGCCACGACGCTGTTGTCGCTGGGCGGCGACGCTGTTGTCTCCGTTGCGTGAGGAGAGGAGGTTGCTTGGTTTAGGGGAGATGGGGCGGCAGTGGGTGGATGGATCTGAAGGGAGGAGGAGATGAGGAGGTGGTGGCGGCGATGGATCTGAAGGAAGGAGGAGACGGGGGAGCTAAGGAAAGAAAGAAAGAAAGAAAGGAGGCGGGGGGGGGGGTGGATGGAAGATGCCAGATCTAGGGTTTCGCCTCAGGTGGGTGAGGGCTGCCGTTGGATCCGGGAGGATCCAACGGTGTTTCGTGCATGATCAGTGTGTCTTGTCCACGGACCAATCAGAACGCAATACAATATTATGACCAATTAAATTGGTCGTGATAAATTTAAAAATAAGATGTTAGATCATCTCAGCTATTTACTTGACCTAAGAAATTAGAAAAAAAATTGAAACAAATGAAAAACCTTCTCATCATGTCATCAAATGTGACCTAATTTTTATATGAAAAAACAAACAAACTAGTAATAAGGAACTTTTCATTTTTTTGCACGAAAATTTCATTTTTCATTTTTCGAGTGCCCAAAATGAGTTTTTTTGTGAGGGACCTACCAAATATTTATTGCAAAATTGTATCAAATCATTTTTCTAAAATACTAGACCATGTTTAGTGTACAAATAACCAAATTGTTGGGTGTCAAAACTTTTGATCCACCTCTCGTGAAAAAGACAAATTTCCGCTGATTCAGCTGGAAGCAGGTAAAAATTTGAACTGCAACTGCCTCATAGTTTGCTCTTTATTTTTTCCAAACATCATTTCTAGGTACATAAGTATCTATTTAATTCAGAGAAACACAAAAAGTTTTCCAAGATTCAACCACTAGCTAGGAACGGTCATGCCCGCCGTTTTGACCGCATGTTGAAAAAGCATAAAAAATTCAAAAAAAATCAAAAAATTCGAAAACCTTCGCATTGTGTCATTATATGTGACCAAGTTATTAGGAAAAATAATAAACTTGTAATACGTTAATTATTTTTAAAAAGTGTTCTTAGAAACGAGCTATCATGTGTGAAGATTCATAACTTTCAAGCCAAATGATCAATCTTATGGCCACATTCATGTCATAGTTTGTTCAAATGATCTAATATTGTCCACAAGGGTGCATCTTGGGATGACAAACAATGTTGCCTAAGGAAGTTTTCATTTTCTTTGGGCGAAAAATTCATTTTCCATTTTTCGAATGCCCAAAATGAGTTTTTTTTGTGAAGGACCTACGATATATTTGTTGCAATATTGGACCAAATCATTTTTATAAAATAATAGGCCATATTTAGTTCAATTGACCAAATGGTTGGGTGTAAAAAGTTTTGATCCACCTCTCGTGAAAAAGACAAATTTCCGCCGATTCAATTGGAAGCGGGTCAAATTTGAACTGTAGCTACCTCGTAATTTGCTCTTTATTTTTTCCAAAAATCATTTCTAGGTACGTAAGTATCTATTTAATCAGAGAAACATAAAAAAAATTCCAAGATTCAACCACTAGCTAGGAACGGTCATTCTCGTCGTTTTGACCGCATTCTGAAACGGGCATAAAAAATTCAAAAAAATCAAAAAATTGGAAAACCTTCGCATTGCGTCATTATATGTGACCAAATTACCAGGAAAAATTATAAACTTGTAATACGACAATTATTTTAAAAAAGTGTTCTCAGAAACGATCTATCAAGTGTGAAGGTTCATGGCTTTCAAGCCAAATGATCAATCTTATGGCCACATTCATGACATAGTTTATTCAAATGATCTCATATTGTGCACAAGGGTGCATATTGGAATGATAAACAATGTTTCCTAAGGAAGTTTTCATTTTCTTTGGACGAAAAATTCATTTTCCATTTTCCGAGTGCCCAAAATGAGTTTTTTTGTGAAGGACCTACCAAATATTTGTTGCAAAATTGTACCAAATAAATTTTCTAAAATACTAGGAGATATTTAATGCATAATTGACCAAATGGTTGGGTTTCAAAAGCTTTTATCTACTTCTCGTGAAAAAGACAAATTTCTGCCGATTCAGTTGGAAGCGGGTCAAATTTGAACTGCGGTTGCCTCATAGTTTGCTCTTAAATTTTTTTCAAAATTCATTTATAGGTACATAAATATCTATTTAATCATATAAACACAAAAAAATCCAAGATTCAACCACTAGATAGGAACGGTCAAGCCCGCCGTTTTGACCGCATTTTGAAACGGGCATAAAAAATAAAAAAAATAAAAAAATGGAAAACCTTCGCATTGTGTCATTATATGTGACCAAGTTTCCAGGAAAAATAATAAACTTGTAATACAAAAATTATTTTAAAAAAGTGTTCTCAGAAATGAGCTATCATGCGTGAAGATTCATGGCTTTCAAGCCAAATGATCAATCTTATGGCCACATTCATGGTATAGTTTGTTCAAATGATCTCATATTGTGCACAAGGGTGCATCTTAGAATTCCAAACAATGTTGCCTAAGGGAGTTTTCATTCTCTTTTCACGGAAAATACATTTTCCATTTTCCGAGTGTCCGAAATGAGTTTTTTTTTGTGAAGGACCTACCATATATTTGTTGCAAAATTGGACCTAATTAATTTTATAAAATACTAGGCCATATTTAATGCAAAATTGACAAAATGGTGGGGTGTCAAAAGTTTTGATCCACCTCTAGTGAAAAAGATAAATTCCCGCCGATTCAGGTGGAAGTGGGTCAAATTTGAACTGCAGCTGCCTCATAGTTTGGTCTTTATTTTTTCCAAAAATCATTTCTAGGTAAATAAGTATCTATTTAATCAAAAATACATGGTTTGATGGCGAGACATCGAGGTTTGGACGGTGGCCGAGGGCCCCAACTCTAGAGCGTATAAGCTCGCATGCCCGCCGCGTGGTCACCGCGTGACCGTGGCGTTGCCATGCATTTTGGGCGGCCTAGGCATGTCAAGTGGGTTGGGCACTCCTCAGGTAGGTGATAGGAAGAAAATTACAACATAAGATTCTCATGAGGAAAACGAACTATGCTCAAAGATGAATTAGCAGCCAAGTGTTTGATTAGTGGTACGGGAAATGCACATGGCAAATGGGCGTAAGTTTTGGCTGAGAATGATTATATATACTAAGAAGAATGTCTTCACAAATTTTTAGGGAAATCAAGAATATATAAATAACACTTCCTTCACAAAGTGCTGCTCTGAACAAAATAGGAAAATGAATATTGTTGAGTTATTTTTGAACTAGGCAAGGAAGGTTTTTGACATATTTGATGAAGATATGATCCAAACAATTTATGAGAATTTTTTGGGAATTTTTGGAATAACAGAAATATAGGTTGCTTCACAACCTAGGGCAAAAATTGACACATGGACATGACACATAGGCAAAACTGATGAGGTGGCGCCTAGTCATCACAACCCACCACAATTTACAAGGCTATGACCATTTATATTGGTCGTTAACAACTATAAATAAGGCAGCAGACCAGCGCTATTTGCTTTATGACCATTTCATGTAAGGAAATTACAACCTTTCTGACCAAAATGGTCGCAATGGTTTAGGGTTTGGAGCCCTCCGAACAGCTTTTGACCAATTGGTCTGAAATAGTCATAGATCTATGACCATTTCTTTCAGGGTCACTGATAGAAGGTCAGTAGTTGACATATTTCTTGTAGTGATCCCTCCGGCACTCTAGTTTTACCCGAACTTTTCGGAACACTTCTGATGTCTGAATATAGCCGTCCAATATATCAATCTTTATGTATCGACCCTTTTGAGACTCCTCCTCATATCCGTCATCTCATCCGGGACTCCGAACAAAATTCGGTCATCAAAAACACATAACTCATAATACATATCGTCAGAACGTTAAGCGTACGGACCCTATGAGTTCGAGAACTATGTAGACATGACCGAGACACATCTCCGGTCAATAAGCAATAGCGAAACATGAATGCTCATATTGGCTCCTACATATTCTACAAAGATCTTTATCGGTCAAACCGCTTAACAACATACGTTGTTCCCTTTGTCATCGGTATGTTACTTGCCCAAGATTTGATCGTCGGTATCTCATACCTAGTTCAATCTCGTTACCGGCAAGTCTCTTTACTCGTTCCATAATACTTCATCGCATAACTAACTCATTAATCACAATGCTTGCAAGGCTTATAGTGATGAGCATTACCGAGAGGGCCCAGAAATACCTCTCCGAAGCACGTAGTGACAAATCCTAATCTCGATCTATGCCAATCCAACAAACACCTTCAGAGACATCTGTAGAGCACATTTATAATCACCCTTTTACGTTGTGACGTTTGGTAGCACACAAAGTGTTCCTCCGGTATTCGGTAGTTGCATAATCTCATAGTCCGAGGAACATGTATAAGTCATGAAGAAAGTAGTAGCAATGAAACTATACCGATCATAATGCTAAGATAACGGATGGGTCATGTCCATCACATCATCTTGTTCATCAAATGACAACACATGTCTATGGTTAGGAAACATAACCATCTTTGATTAACGAGCTAGTCAAGTAGAGGCATACTAGGGACACTATGTTTTGTCTATGTATTCACACATGTACTAAATTTTCGGTTAATACAATTCTAGCATGAATAATAAGCATTTATCATGAAATAAGGAAATAAATAATAACTTTATTATTGCCTCTAGGACATGTTTCCTTCAATAAGCCCTAACAAAACTCGAAGAAACATCTAAAAACATAGCCCTCCCGCCGGCAAGGGTCGGGATCCACCACGCTGCCATGGTACTAAGGCCATCGGAGATGAAGCGGACCGACAGCAGCGTCGGCGGGAGGCAGAGGAATTCTATGCTTTTGTTCACAAAAGTTTTATTTGAACAATCATCGAGGGAAGAGGGTCCCATCTAAATGCATTACTAAAAAAAGCCATGATTAACCAAATCATAGAGTTGCGGTGGAGCAGGAGGAGATCTAGCATGTTGTTTATAAAATACTCCCTCCGTATCTAAACACTCTTATATTTATTTACGGAGGGAGTATCTACCATGCACCAGCAAACACACATGGAGAATGTAGAATCACAATTAAGCATAAAAATATTTGCTCTTGGCAATTGTGTTACTTGTTTATTTATAAATATTTTACTTATTTGCAATATCAAATAAACAACATAGTATTCACGATAGGTCTGATGACAATGATTTGTTGTGGTATATGTTAATAATTTTATACATAAATAAATTGGTCAAATAGAAAAAATTAACTTGGGAAAAACCTTTCGAAGAGCGCCGCTGACCTTGTTTGTCAGGTGTAAATTCATAAAACGGCAAACTAATTTTGCCATAAATGGTGACAGTATGGGGACGCAGGGCTTATGTGGAGGATCACAACGGCACTTTCGTTTTCCTTTGAGCCCGCGCGCACCGCCCGATCCGTGAGGCAGGACATGGGCAAAACCTGTGGCTCACCTGCATGTGCCTGCCGAGACCGACCAAAAATATCGTTAACCCGGGTGTAACGTGCAGGTGTGCAACGGACGTGCAATCTGTGGCCCGGATACGTTTCGCAGCATCCACATGCTCAGCTGGGTGGCGCCGTTGTGCGTATTCTGAAGCCTATGCAATAACTGCCTAGCCTGTGTAAATATGCTCCCCTTCTTTTCTTAAATAAAAAAGAAATCATAGTAGTGGTAGCATCTATAAAGACTTTGACTGAACATCTCAACTTACAGTACTCTGTGTCATCTCAACTTACAGTAGTGGTAGCCGATCACGAGGGCGGAAAAAACAACCAATATATCGATCCTACCTAGCTATCCCAGCTCGCCAATACTCTGTGTCATCTGTCTCAGTCTCGGCTCGTGATCAATTTCCCGTTTTGGCGCACGGCTCGGACCCTGCAGCAAATGGGGACACCTGGCCCGTCGCCGCGCGCATATAGTAGCCAACGTCGACGTCGAGGCGTCGTCGCGGGCCGTTGGTAGGTCTGCTTTCATCCGTCGCCTTATGTGCACCCGCCACGTTGCGTCCGTCTCGCCAATGCGTGCTTGCTTTGTTTCCTCTTCCTCTCCCACAGGCCAACACGTTACGTATGGCTATATACGGTGCAGTGTATTAGCGCATGCATGTCAATGTCTACGCGCCAACGTTGCACGGCAGTAGGCAGAAGCGAGTGAGCTTGCACATCACATGCATGCAGGATTGGGGTTCTAAACCTAGTTCGGAAATGCTTCTAGACTCCTCTCGGGCTCATCCGTTAACTTTCCCACTAACTAAAATGCACTAGATACAAAACGTGTTGAACAAAGCTGATCAACTGCGAAATGTTACGGGATTACCGGGCACCTAACGACACATAAATTAATTAACTAAGCTAATCAAAAGGAGAAAAGGAGATGGGTCGTGTACAATGAACGCAGCCAAGGTAGGTCTAAAGCGCAAATCTAGGTACGCTCTGTTACAACTATCTGAATATAGGACTTACACGTTCGATTTCAAGTTATTCTTTTCTTTTGAAAGTTGCACTCGATTTGTAGCTAGGTGATCCTTTGATCCTTATCCCGAGCTAATCACCGGAATGCATTTTTAAAGAAAACCCGCACCACAGTGACGTCTGATTCATGTGATAACATATTTAAAACCACGCAGCATATATACTATCCCAAAAAGCCATCCAGCAGATCGCCAGCTAGTACCATCGCTCGTTAGTTTACTCTCCATTCAATGACTGTCTCCATTCATAGATCTCGCGACGTAAGCCGTATATCTCGTGACATGCACACACATGCCACATCTCTAGTATTTTCTTGGAACGAACTTACGATTTGGCGGTAGCCTTTGCGGTTGCGGCGACGTGGATCCTTCGATTAGAACTTGTCAATTAACCGGAGACAAGACCATAATCAACTCATGTGGGTTGGCGCGTGCCTAGTACTCGATAAGATATGCATGGCCGGTATGGTACTTGACACGATGGTATATATTATAAGCCACTGTCACTGTGATTGTATACACACACATGCATGATGAGTAACGCAACACACTCTTCTCTGTCGCCGGATTAGGAGACTAATTAAGCAGGTTTTCGTTTCTGAGTAAGAAAGAAGACCCTTGACACACAATGACGCCGTCCAGCATTGGTTAGATAAAGTCGAATCACGAGAGCCCAAACAAGAGCCACTCCTCCTAGTTCTCCCTCATAGGCTAGCTAGCACCGGTGTCGAGAGTCCAGCAAGCAAGCAGGCCATGCGTGCCACTACTATCCATCACACGTTCAATTCCATCCATCAGCTTTGGGTTACACCAGTCACCAGTCTATCACATCAGCCTCCATGATCTTTCTGTCTTGCCCGTGACCTACTTCCAGTTCCGGCGCGACGGCTCAGCTCTACGGCGGAAGCCGGGACACCTGGCCCATCACCGTTACGTAACGTCCACGTCGAGGCGTCGCCCGACGTTGGCAGTGGGTTCGACTTTTACGCGCGCTCCTGCCACGTTAGCCAATTGGCCCGTGGCTTAATTTGGTGCAGCCACTACCCAGGTTATACCACGCTATCGTCCAAGTTTATGTGGTATGGGGAGTGGCCGGGCATGCAGCATACTTCCTCCGTTCCTAAATACTTGTCTTTCTAGGCATTTCAAATGAACTCAACATACAGATGTATGTAGACTTATTTTAAAGTGTAGATTCATTCATTTTGCGTCGTATGTAGTCACTTGTTGAAATCTCTAGAAAGACAAGTATTTAGGAACGGAGGGAGTACGTGCAAATGCCATTGAGTACGGCGGTGCGCGCACGTCAACGTTTCATGCGCCACCGTTGCGTGGTGGTCGCGAAAAGGTTTCTGTTAGAATATTGATGTGTATTGTACTGTGTATTGTACGAGCGCGTGTGTGCGTGCGTGTAGTTTTCCCTGCCAACACGCACGACCTCCACTCCTCGTCATGGCCTTGCCACGATGGTGATCGTGGGCTCGCCTCCCCTGTATAAGTTCAGCCGAACCCTGTGAATGCAAAGTGTGTTCGATCTCTTCCTCTCAAACATGGTATCAGATACCTCTCCTTCCGCTGCTATGGACACCAAGCCCGTCTCGTCTCTTCGTTCATCCCACGACGGCGACGGTGTTCTGCGCGACGCTGCTGGCGATACCCCTGGCGACGGCGTTCTTCACGACGCCATCCTCCCTGATGCCGCGGCAGTTGCCGCCGCCACAGCTGTCGCCCCGGTGCCACTGGCCCTTCGCGCCTTCCCCTCGTCTGTCCTCCAGACAATCGACATTCGCCATCACGTGCCCGTCGTCCTGGATCTCCACGGCGGCAACTACACCCAGTGGCGCCGGTTCTTCAACACCGTCGTCGGCATGTTCGGCGTAGGCAAGCACATCCTCGCCGAGGCTGCTCCTCTCCGCCGGCGCCGTGACCCGGAATGGGACATGGTCGATCACTGCATCGTGCACTGGTTGTACGCCACCATCTCGCCGGAGCTCGTCGACGCCGTGATGCAACCGGAAGACACGGCAGCCACCCTCTGGGCTGCGATCGAGAGCATATTCCGCGACAACCAGCTCTCGCGTGCGGTCTACCTCGACGCCGAGTACCACGCCGTCGTCCAAGGCGACCTCACCATCATGCAGTACTGCGCCCGCCTCAAGTCCTTCGCCGACCAGCTCCGCGACCTCGGGCAAAAGATCACCGACACGCAGCAGCTCTTCAACATGCTGCGCGGCCTCAACACGCGGTACCACCATGCCATCCCTCACCTCACCTCCTGTGCCCGTTGCCAACGTTTCTGCAGGCCCGCTCTTTCCTCCTCCTTGAGGAGCACCGTGCGGAGCAGTCCACGCGCCAGCAGTCTGCCCATGCTCTCCTTGCAGCGCGCGTCCAGACTCCGGCGCCCGTGACGCGTCCTGCCGCACCAGCTCCCGCTCCCTCCTCGCCAGCAGACTCTGGCCGTGGGCGCGGGCGCGGCCGTCGTCGGGGCCGGGGTTCCGGGGGGCGCCCAGTCCCTCCATGCCACCAGTGCCGCCTGCATCCCTTCCTGGTGCAGCTCCCGGTGCCAACTCCTGGATGGGGATGGTCCAGGCGTGGCCCATGCCATGGCGTGCCCCGGGCGCCGGCGTTCTCGGCCCTCGCCCCGGCATCCCACACCAGCAGGCGTACCTCGCCGGGCTCGCGCCTCCGCCACCCAACCCGTACGGCTACTTCCCCTACGCCACCCACGGCTTCACCTACGGCGACCCTGGTGAGAGCTCAAGCACCGGGCCCCAGCCTCCGCCGCCGCAGCCGTGGAACATGGGGGCACTGTAGACTGCTCTGCACACCGCGTCCACGTCCTCTCCGCCAGCTGGGAGCACGTCGGACTGGTACATGGACAATGGTGCGACGGTGCAAATGACCTCAAACTCGAGTAACCTTCACTCCCTGCATCCTTCCACTTCTCTTTAGATTGTCGTAGGCAGTGGTGACTGCATCCCGGTCACCCACATCGGTCATGGTTCTCTCGTCACCACCTCCAGTCCTCTCACCCTCCGCAATGTTCTCCTCTCTCCCTCCATTCTCAAAAACTTAATGTCTGTTCGTAAACGCACGCGTGAAAATCCAGTTACAGTTGAGTTTGACGAATTTGGCTTTTCTGTCAAGGACATCCGCACCCGCCAGGCGATTCTGCGATGTGATTCCACTGGTGATCTCTACCGTGTGACTCCTGGCTCGTCTCCCCGCCCCGCTCCTTCATTCGCCGCTGTCGCCGCCGTTGAGCTCTGGCACGAACGGCTTGGGCACCCTGGAGCCGAGGCGCTGCGGCGAGCTCTTCGTCACACACCGTTCACCTGCAGTCCGTCATCACGCCACAGCTGCCGTGCCTGCCGTCTGGGCAAGCACGCACGGCTACCGTTCTCTGACTCGTCGCATCGTAGCTATTTTCCTTTTTAGATTCTGCATTTAGATCTTTGGATATCGCCTGTCAGTAGTGTTTCAGGATTCCAGTGTTATCTTGTGGTGCTCGACAGTTGTACTCATTACGTCTGGACATTTCCCATTCGCAACAAATCTGAAGTCATTTACGTTCTTACTGCCTTCTATGCGTATGTACAGACCCAATTCGAGCGCCCGATGCTCGCTCTGCAGACTGACAATGGGCGAGAGGTCGACAATCTCCCGCTCCGCTCTCTGCTCACCCAACACGGCACTGTCTTTCGCCTCTCGTGCCCTTACACAAGCCAACAGAACGGCAAAGCAGAGCGCGTTCTTCGAACCCTCAACGATAGCGTTTGCTCACTACTTCTCCACGCTGCGATGCCAGCGCGATTTTGGGCTGAAGCCCTTGCCACAGCCACCCTGCTCCTCAACTACAAACCCTGCTCTGGCACGTCGCCGCGGTCACCGCATGAACTGCTGCTCGGCACCATTCCCGACTATTCCACCCTCAGGGTTTTTGGGTGTCTGTGCTACCCCAACACAAACTCCACAATGCATCACAAGCTTGCACCATGCTCGCTGCCTTGCATTTTCCTCGGGTACCCTCACGATCACCGCGGCTATCGGTGTTACGATCCCGCTACCCGTCGCGTCCTTACCTCACGCCACGTTCGGTTCAACAAGCAGGTCTTCCCCTTCGCCCATGTCATCGACACCATCACTCCCTCCCCACCTCCATCCCCTCGTCTTGTTCCAGTACCTGTCCAACCACCAGCCCCGATCGCGCCCGCTTCGCGCGTGCCCTCCACTGGTTTAAGTACAGTCGCGGGATCTTCATCGGACGGCTCTCCTTCCCCGACACTTGGCGGGGGCTCGGGGCATTTGAACGCCTCCGTTGGATCTACATCCGACGGCGCGCCTCCCTCCTTGCCCGGCTGTAGTGCCCCGGGTTCCCCTACGAGCACGCCAACACCGTCTTCCTCAGCTGCGGTGCCTTCCTCCCCCGCCCGCCCATCCATTGTGACACGGGCGCACGCTGGGGTGGTCAAGCGCAACCGCAAGTACGACCGCGACTACGTCTGCGTCGACACCACAGCCGCCACCAACTCCTCGCCGGACATCTCGCCGCTCCCGTGCTCCGTTCGCGAGGCTCTTCGTGATCCCAACTAGGTCTCTGCCATGCAGGAGGAATACGTGGCGCTCGTCGGCAACCACACCTGGGCTCTCGTTCCGCGTCCGGCTCGAGCAAATGTGATCACGGGAAAATGGATCTTCCGCCATAAGACGCGCACCAACGGCTCCCTCGAACGGTACAAGGCCCGATGGGTCGTCCGCGGCTTTCACCAGCGCGCGGGCGTGGACTACGGCGAAACCTTCTCCCCCGTCGTCAAGCCCGCCACCGTGCGCACCGTCCTCACCCTCGCTACCTCGCGACAGTGGCCTGTGCACCAGCTTGACGTCAAGAACGCGTTCTTGCAAGACACGCTCCAAGAGGAAGTTTACTGCATGCAACCAGCCGGCTTCGTCACTGCAGACCAGCCCGATCATGTCTGCCGCCTGTCCTAGTCCCTGTATGGACTAAAACAGGCTCCACGGGCCTGGTTTCTTTGGTTCGCTACCTTCCTCACCACCATCGGGTTCATGGCGACTCGCTCGGACAGCTCTCCGTTCACCTACGCGCACGGCTCAGACGGCGTACCTTCTCCTCTATGTCGACGACATCGTCCTCACCGCCTCCTCCGACGCGCTTCTCCGACAGGTGATCACGCGTCTCACTGGCGAATTCGCCATGAAGGATCTCGGTGCCCTCCACTACTTCCTCGGCATTCATGTCACACGGGCGCGCTCCGGCTTCTTCCTGTCTCAGTCTCAGTACGCGGAGGACATCTTGGAGCGGGCTGGAATGGATAATTGCAAGCCCTCACCCACTCCAGTGGACACCAAGGCCAAGCTGCCATCCGCCGACGGGCCTCGCGTTGATGACCCTACTCAGTATCGCAGCCTCGCCAGTGCTCTGCAGTACCTGACCATCACCAGGCCGGAGCTCTCCTACACCGTTCAACAGGTCTGCCTTCATATGCACGACCCGCGCGAGTGCCACAACGCACTACTCAAGCATGTGCTACGCTAGGTGCGTTGGACGCTCTCGCTCGGCCTTCATCTCCGGGCATCTACGTCACTGGATCTCCGCGCCTACACGACGCCGAATGGGCCGGCTGCCCCAACACCAGACGATCGACCTCCGGCTTCTGCGTCTTCCTCGGGGATGCTCTTGTCTCCTGGTCTTCCAAGCGCCAAGCCACCGTCTCCCGCTCCAGTGCCGAGGCGGAATACCGCGGCGTGGCCAATGCCATTGCGGAGTGCATCTGGCTCTGGCAACTCCTCGGTGAACTTCGGTGCACGGTGCGCGCGATGACTCTTATCTACTGCGACAACATCTCCGCCGTCTACCTCTCGAACTCGATATCCTCTTCGTCCGGGAACGCGTGGCTCTCGGTGACTTTCGCGTCACGCATGTCCCGACCTCGCAGCAACTCGCCAACGTGATGACCAAAGGGCTGCCGAGCTCTGTCTTTGCTGATTTCCGCTCCAGCCTTTGCGTCTCCAACAACGACGCCAAGACTGTGGGGGGTGTTAGAATACTGCTATGTATTGTACTGTGTATTGTACGAGTGCGTGTGTGTGTGCGTGTAGTTTTCCCTGCCAGCACGCACGACGTCCACTCCTCGTCATGGCCATGCCACGATGGTGATCGTGGGCTCGCCTCCCCTGTATAAGTTCATCCGAACCCTGTGAATACAAAGTGTGTTTGATCTCTTCCTCTCAAACAGTTTGTGCGCACATGCATGCATCAACTCTATTGTTTGTTCGCAATCATACAACTAGCTAGTGTCCTCTATTATTTCTGAGTATTGAAATTTGTCTCGGTCATCTTTTTTCGCATTTGCTATACCTCGGACTGCCTGAAAGTAGAATTTGGGTCGGTTGATTTTGCAACTGGGAGGGCGAAGCCCCAAGCTCGAGAAGGGAGCATCGAGGACGGTCCCGGTATTGCTGGTTGTAAGAGCATCTCCAGCCATTCGGCCCCCCAGGGCGCCGAAAAAGAGCGGCCTGGGGGCGAGCCGGCGCTAGATCGGTCCCTGTGGTTCCTTTCTCCCCAGCCACGCGCCCAAATGCCGCCCCCCAACGTGCTCCATATTTGAAATCCATCATTCCCGCTCAAAGAAACAACAAACCAGCGATCATCGCAATAGTTCGGCGACTCGGTGCCACAGTTCGGCGATCAAAATAAAAGGACACGCAGTAGTTTGGCGTACAAAAAGGAAGGACGCAGAAGTAGTACATCAAACGTTGAGCTCAACCTCCAGGCTGTTCGGCGGCGGCGTACGCGGGCTGGGAGGAGTCAGTGCGGCTTCCGGGCTGTTCGGCGCGGCTTTTGTGCTACTGGGCGCGGCGGAGGCATCGTCGGTGGGGTTGGGCGTCGCGGAGGCATCGTCATTAGCCGCCGGGCTGGGCAGCGGCGTCGGCATCGCCGGTATCTGGTTCAGGATGTGGCCATGCTCGACCGAGAACCATGCCTTCAGCTTCTCGTCGCCGCTCTGGAGCATGTCAGCGCCGCCCATCAAGAAGGCGAGGTCGTTGTTCCTCTTCTTGGTGTCTTGAGCTTTGAGTTTCGCGGCAGCATTGGTGCGGAGCAAGTCGAGCTTGACGGCGTTGTTCGTCATCAAAACAGCCCACCTCGCCTCAGTTTTCTCTTCTCGCTCGGCGGCCCTGGTCTTGACGTCGGCGAGGCAGTGTTCAATGGACTCTTGCACGCGCCGGCAGCCGACTCGGCTTACTTCGCCTTCTTGGCACCTTTGTTGCCGTCCGGTCGCCCGTCGGACGCGCCCGCGGTCTGCGCGTCCGGTTTGTACGTCTCTTTGGCCATGGTGATGGTGCGTCGGACGGCCACCCATTTCTCGCACTTGTCGATCCGCTTGAATACGTGGAGGTACTTGAAGTCCGCGTCGCTGTTGTCGTCGCGGAACATGGCGAACATGCGTAGCAGCTGCGCCAAAGAAAGAACATCAGTCGGTGCCAGAGCGCGCGCTAGGGTGCGCCCAGGGCGCGTGACGGTGTCCTGGACTAGGGGGTACTCACCACATCATCTCCCGATCTGTTAAATTTGGTCGAGGACCCCCATGGCCGTATACTCATGGGCCAGTCCGGACAGCTGCCGCATACAAGGAAGATTCCGCAAGACTTGGCGATCAAGACAAGGACTCCTCCCCCACCGGCGTATTTGGCTAGGACTCTTGTTATTCTAGGCCTCTGGTGCATTATATAAACCGAGGCCAGGCTAGTCGATAGAGATAGACAACAATCATACCATATGCTAGCTTCTAGGGTTTAGCCTCTACGATCTCGTGGTAGATCAACTCTTGTAATACTCATATCATCAAGATCAATCAAGCAGGAAGTAGGGTATTACCTCCATAGAGAGGGCCCGAACCTGGGTAAACAACATGTCCCCTGTCTCCTGTTACCATCCGCCTTAGACACACAGTTCGGGACCCCCTACCCGAGATCCGCCGGTTTTGACATTGATATTGGTGCTTTCATTGAGAGTTCCATTGTGTGTACGGCAAAAGGCTTGCAGATCAACTGCGACTTCGGCATCTTCGTCACCAGCTTGAATGGTCACCTTTGTTCGACCAAGGACTGCGCCCTACCTCCGATCGTCATGTTCGGATGAGGGCCTTCATCAACATCAGCTCCGATCTCTATCAAGATCATGGAGGAATCATCCAGGTAGCCCGGGGGCTCAACGTCAACATTGCCCTCGGGCGACCGTGCTGGTTTTCTGGACAGCGAACTTGTATCCGCCGTCACCGCCTCCTCGAGCGTCGGTTTGACGATTGCTTCGGTGGAATAGTGCGGAATTACGTCTACAACAGCCACACTAAATTTCATCGAGTTCCGACGGAGGAATGTCCGACAATCCATGATATACCGGAGCCCTGTCAAATCTGAACGAGAATCTGGACGAGTTTAGGGCGTGGTGTCCAGCTTCTAGCTCAGATCTCCTTTGGGAGATCCAATTGTTGATCGACTGCGGAATTCTATATCTACCACCCCTCAAAATTTCAGCTCGACCCAACCGTCCAAACTCCGGGAACCTTCCGATTAGTGCATCACTTTTCGGATCTATTTTCTGCGCGAAAACAAATCCGACCCGAGTTCGACCTTTTTACGAACGGGATTTCGGACATCCTTTTTGAAGGAAGTTTTGTATGGGGTATTGTGTTTTGTTCCCGAACACATCCCACTAACTTTAAAATCTTTTGAACATGATCTTCAACATCATGCTGGTGTCAAACCAGTCCGGCAATATTGCTCCACGGCTGCCGACCTGGATCATCATCTCGGCAAGCCGAACAAGAGTCCGGCATCGCGAAGGATAAATCATCACAAACATCGCCGCCCCACGGATTACACGGAGCGGGCATACCGGCATCGCCGCCCGGTCGCTTCATCAAGCCGGCATCGACCACGTCACGACCTGCATCGACAGGGCCGCACTATTGCTTCTTCAAGCCGGTGTCCATCACGCCGACCTACTTCGACATCTCGGCTGGAACGGGGGCTTCGCCATGTCTTCATCAACCTACTCCAGACACTTCGGCTTCACTACCCGACCAGCTCCGTCACGTTAGCTGGACCGAGGGCTTTGCCTCGGTGAGCCAACCTTTGCCAGCATTACCATGCCATCGTTTTATCGCCCATGAGGCAATGGGTGCGCGGATCGAGTCCCAATTTTGGGAATCACCTTCCTTCAGATTGCTACAACAAATAAATCAGGTGCTATTAATCCTAGTATTTTTTGCTTGTTTGGGTTCATTTTTTCCAAGGAATTATTACTCTGGTTTGTCCATCACATGTACACAGGTCTATCAATGTTGGGGAACGTTGCATAAAATAAAAATTTTCCTACGTTCACCAAGATCAATCTATGAGTTCATCTAGCAACGAGAGAGAGAGATGCATCTACATACCACCTGTATATCGTGTGCGAACGGGTTGAGGTAGTCGTTCTCGTCGTGATCCTATCACCGGAGATCCTAGCGACGAACGAACGGCACCTCCATGTTCAACACACGTAGGGTCAGCGTGACGTCTCCTCCGTCTTGATCCAGCAAGGGGGAAGGGGAGGTTGATGAAGATCCAGTAGCACGACAGCATGGTGGTGGATGCAGCAGGACTCCGGCAGGGCTTCGCCAAGAAACTGCGGGAGGAGGAAGAGGTGTAGCAGGGGGAGGGAGGCGCCAAGACTCAGGGTGCGGCTGACCTCCCTCCCCCCTCCTTTATATAGGCCCCAGGGGGGGGGGGGCGCCGGCCCTGGAGATTGAATCTCCCAAGCGGGGCGGCGGCCAGGGTGGTGGAGTGCCCCCCAAGGCAAGTGGTGCGCCCCCACCCTAGGGTTTCAAACCCTAGGCGCAGGGGGGGCCAAGGGGGGGGGGCACACTAGCCCACTAGGGGCTGGTTCCCCTCCCACTTCAGCCCACGGGGCCCTCCGGGATAGGTGGCCCCACCCGGTGGACCCTCGGGACCCTTCCGGTGGTCCCGGTACAATACCGGGTGACCCCGAAACTTTCCCGATGGCCGAAACAACACTTCCTATATATAATTCTTTACCTCCGGACCATTCCGGAACTCCTCGTTACGTCCGGGATCTCATCCGGGATTCCGAACAACATTCGGTTTGCTGCATACTCATATTCATACAACCCTAGCGTCACCGAACCTTAAGTGTGTAGACCCTACGGGTTCGGGAGACATGCAGACATGACCGAGACGGCTCTCCGGTCAATAACCAACAACGGGATCTGGATACCCATGTTGGCTCCCACATACTCCTCGATGATCTCATCGGATGAACCACGATGTCGAGGATTCAAACAACCCCGTATACAATTCCCTTTGTCAATCGGTATGTTACTTTCCCGATATTTGATCGTTGGTATCCCAATACCTTGTTCAATCTCGTTACCGGCAAGTCACTTTACTCGTACCCTAATGCATGATCCCGTGACCAGACACTTGATCACTTTGAGCTCATTATGATGATGCACTACCGAGTGGGCCCAGTGATACCTCTCCGTAATACGGAGTGACAAATCCCAGTCTCGATCCGTGTCAACCCAACAGACACTTTCGGAGATACCTGTAGTGCACCTTTATAGTCACCCAGTTACGTTGTGACGTTTGGTACACCCAAAGCACTTCTACGGTATCCGGGAGTTACATGATCTCATGGTCTAAGGAAGAGATACTTGACAATGGAAAAGCTCTAGCAAAACGAACTACACGATCTTGTGCTATGCTTAGGATTGGGTCTTGTCCATCACATCATTCTCCTAATGATGTGATCCCGTTATCAACGACATCCAATGTCCATAGTCAGGAAACCATGACTATTTGTTGATCAACGAGCTAGTCAACTAGAGGCTCACTAGGGACATGTTGTGGTCTAAGTATTCACACGTGTATTACGATTTCCGGATAATACAATTATAGGATGAATAAAAGACAACTATCATGAACAAAGAAATATAATAATAATCCTTTTATTATTGCCTCTAGGGCATATTTCCAACAGTCTCCCACTTGCACTAGAGTCAATAATCTTTTTACATTGTGATGAATCAAACACCCATAGAGTTCTGGTGTTGATCATGTTTTGCTCGCGGAAGAGGTTTAGTCAACGGATCTGCGACATTCAGATCCGTATGTACTTTGCAAATATCTATGTCTCCATCTTGAACATTTTCACGGATGGAGTTGAAACGACGTTTGATGTGCCTGGTCTTCTTGTGAAACCTAGGCTCCTTGGCAAGGGCAATAGCTCCAGTGTTGTCACAGAAGAGAGTGATCGGCCCCGACGCATTGGGTATGACTCCTAGGTCGGTGATGAACTCCTTCATCCATATTGCTTCATGTGCTGCCTCCGAGGCTACCATGTACTCCGCTTCACATGTAGATCCGCCACGACGCCCTGCTTGCAAATGCACCAGCTTACTGCTCCACGATTCAACATATACACGTATCCGGTTTGTGACTTAGAGTCATCCAGATCTGTATCAAAGCTAGCGTCGACGTAACCCTTTACGACGAGCTCTTCGTCACCTCCATAAACGAGAAACATGTCCTTTGTCCTTTTCAGGTACTTCAGGATATTCTTGACTGCTGTCCAGTGTTCCTTGCCGGGATTACTTTGGTACCTTCCTACCAAACTTACGGCAAGGTTTACATCAGGTCTTGGTACACAACATGGCATACATAATAGATCCTATGGCTGAGGCATAGGGGATGACACTCATCTCTTCTTTATCTTTTGCCGTGGTCGGGCATTGAGCTGAGCTCAATTTCACACCTTGCAATACAGGCAAGAACCCTTTCTTGGACTGATCCATTTTGAACTTCTTCAAAATCTTATCAAGGTATGTGCTTTGTGAAAGACCTATGAGGCATCTCAATCCATCCCTATAGATCTTGATGCCTAATATGTAAGCAGCTTCTCCAAGGTCCTTAATTGAAAAACACTTATTCAAGTAGGCCTTAATGTTGTCCAAGAATTCTATATCATTTCCCATCAAAAGTATGTCATCTACATATAATATGAGAAATGCTACAGAGCTCCCACTCACTTCCTTGTAAACGCAGGCTTCTCCATAAGTCTGCATAAACCCAAATGCTTTGATCAGTTCATCAAAGCGAATGTTCCAACTCCGAGATGCTTGCACCAGCCCATAAATGGATCGCTGGAGCTTGCATACTTTGTTAGAATTCTTAGGATCGACAAAACCTTCCGGCTGCATCATATACAGCTCTTCCTTAAGATAACCATTAAGGAATGCCGTTTTGACGTCCATCTGCCATATCTCATAATCATAGTATGTGGCAATTGCTAACATGATTCGGACGGACTTAAGCTTCGCTACGGGAGAGAAAGTCTCATCGTAGTCAACCCCTTGAACTTGCCGATAACCCTTAGCGACAAGTCGAGCTTTATAGATGGTGACATTACCATTCGCGTCCGTCTTCTTCTTAAAGATCCATTTGTTTTCTATCGCTCGCCGATCATCGGGCAAGTCAGTCAAAGTCCATACTTTGTTTTCATACATGGATTCTATCTCGGATTGCATGGCTTCTAGCCATTTGTTGGAATCTAGGCCCGCCATCGCTTCTTCATAGTTTGAAGGTTCACCGTTGTCTAACAACATGATTTGCAGGACAGGGTTGCCATACCACTCTGGTGTGGAACGTGTCCTTGTGGACCTACGAAGTTCAGTAGCAACTTGATCCGAAGTACCTTGATCATCATCATTAATTCCTTCTCCAGTCGGTGTAGTCACCACAGGAACATTTTCCTGAGCTGCACTACTTTCCGGTTCAAGAGGTAGTACTTCATCGAGTTCTACTTTCCTCCCACTTACTCCTTTCGAGAGAAACTCTTTTTCCAGAAAGGATCCATTCTTGGCAACAAAGATCTTGCCTTCGGATCTAAGGTAGAAGGTATACCCAATGGTTTCCTTAGGGTATCCTATGAAGAGGCATTTTTTCGACTTGGGTTCGAGCTTTTCAGGTTGAAGTTTCTTGACATAAGCATCGCATCCCCAAACTTTTAGAAATGACAGCTTAGGTTTCTTCCCAAACCATAATTCATACGGTGTCGTCTCAACGGATTTAGACGGTGCCCTATTTAAAGTGAATGTAGTTGTCTCTAGAGCGTATCCCCAAAATGATAGCGGTAAATCGGTAAGAGACATCATAGATCGCACCATATCTAATAGAGTGCGATTACGATGTTCGGACACACCGTTACACTGAGGTGTTCCAGGCGGTGTGAGTTGTGAAATGATTCCACATTTCCTTAAGTGCGTACCAAATTCGTGACTTAAATATTCTCCTCCACGATTCGATCATAAGAATTTTATCTTTCGGTCACGTTGATTCTCTACTTCATTCTGAAATTCCTTGAACTTTTCAAAGGTCTCAGACTTGTGTTTCATCAAGTAGACATACCCATATCTACTTAAGTCATCAGTGAGAGTGAGAACATAACGATATCCTCCGCGAGCCTCAACGCTCATTGGACCACACACATCAGTATGTATGATTTCCAATAAGTTGGTTGCTCGCTCCATTGTTCCGGAGAACAGAGTCTTGGTCATTTTGCCCATGAGCATGGTTCGCATGTGTCAAATGATTCATAATCGAGAGACTCTAAAAGTCCATCAGCATGGAGCTTCTTCATGCGCTTGACACCAATATGACCAACGCGGCAGTGCCACAAGTATGTGGGACTATCGTTATCAACTTTACATCTTTTGGTATTCACACTATGAATATGTGTAACATTATGTTCGAGATTCATTAAGAATAAACCATTGACCATCGGGGCAAGACCATAAAACATATCTCTCATATAAATAGAACAACCATTATTCTCGGATTTAAATGAGTAGCCATCTCGTATTAAACGAGATCCAGATACAATGTTCATGCTCAAACTTGGCACTAAATAACAATTATTGAGGTTCATAACTAATCCCATGGGTAAATGTAGAGGTAGCATGCCGACGGTGATCACATCGACCTTGGAACCATTCCCGACGCGCATCGTCACCTCGTCCTTCGCCAGTCTCTGCTTATTCCGCATCTCCTGCCGTGAGTTACAAATGTTAGCAACGGCACCGGTATCAAATACCCAGGAGTTACTACGAGTAATGGTAAGGTACACATCAATTACATGTATATCACATATACCTTTAGTGTTGCTGGCTTTCTTGTCCGCTAAGTATTTTGGGCAGTTCCGCTTCCAGTGACCCTTCCCTTTGCAATAAAAGCATTCAGTCTCAGGCTTGGGTCCATTCTTTGACTTCTTCCTAACAACTGGCTTACCGGGCGCGGCAACATCTTTGCCGTCCTTCTTGAAGTTCTTCTTACCCTTGCCCTTCTTGAACTTAGTGGTCTTATTGACCATCAACACTTGATGTTCTTTCTTGATTTCAACCTCTGCTGACTTTAGCATTGAGAATACTTCAGGAATGGTCTTCACCATCCCCTACATATTGTAGTTCATCACAAAGATCTTGTAGCTCGGTGGGAGCGACTGAAGGATTCTGTCAATGACCGCCTCGTCTGGGAGGTTGATCTCCAGCTGGGATAGGCGGTTGTGCAACCCAGACATTTTGAGTATGTGCTCACTGACAGAACTGTATTCCTCCATCTTACAACTATAGAACTTGTTGGAGACTTCATATCTCTCAACCCGGGCATGAGCTTGGAAAACCATTTTCAGCTCCTCGAACATCTCATATGCTCCGTGTCGCTCAAAACGCTTTTGGAGTCTCGGTTCTAAGCTGTAAAGCATGCCACACTGAACGAGGGAGTAATCATCAGCACGTGACTGCCAAGCATTCATAACGTCTTGGTTCTCTAGGATGGGTGCTTCACCTAGCGGTCCTTCTAGGACATATGCTTTCTTGACTGCTATGAGGATGATCCTCAGGTTCCGGACCCAGTCCGAATAGTTGCTGCCATCATCTTTCAGCTTGGTTTTCTGTAGGAATGCGTTGAAGTTCATGTTGACATGAGCGTTGGCCATTTGATCTACAAGACATATTTTGCAAAGATTTTAGACTAAGTTCATGATAATTAAGTTCATCTAATCAAATTATTTAATGAACTCCCACTTAGATTGACATCCCTCTAGTCATCTAAGTGTTACACGATCCGAGTCGACTAGGCCGTGTCCGATCATCATGTGAGACGGACTAGTCATCATCGGTGAACATCTCCATGTTGATCGTATCTTCCATAGGACTCATGTTTGACCTTTCGGTCTCTTGTGTTCCGAGGCCATGTCTGTACATGCTAGGCTCGTTAAGTTAAGCCTAAGTGTTTATGCATGTGTAAAACTGTCTTACACCCGTTGTATGTGAACGTAAGGATCTATCACACCCGATCATCACCTGGTGCTTCGAAACGACGAACTTTAGCAACGGCGCACAGTTAGGGGGAACACTTTCTTGAAATTATTATAAGGGATCATATTATTTACTACCGCCGTTCTAAGTAAACAAGATGCATAAAACATAATAAACATCACATGCAATTATATAAAGTAGTGACATGATATGGCCAATATCATATAGCTCCTTCGATCTCCATCTTCGGGGCTCCATGATCATCTTCGTCACCGACATGACACCATGATCTCCATCATCATGATCTCCATCATCGTGCCTCCATAAAGTTGCTCTATTACTTCTACTACTATAGCTAACGGCTTAGCAATAAAGTAAAGTAATTACATGGCGTTAAATCATTGACACGTAGGTCATACAATAATTAAGACAACTCCTATGGCTCCTGCCGGTTGTCATACTCATCGACATGCAAGTCGTGATTCCTATTACAAGAACATGATCTCATACATCACAATATATCATTCATCATTCATCACAACTTCTGGCCATATCACATCACATGACAATTGCTGCAAAAACAAGTTAGACATCCTCTAATTGTTGTTGCATCTTTTACGTGGCTGCAATTGGGTTCTAGCAAGAACGTTTTCTTACCTACGAACAACCACAACGTGATTTTTGCCAACTTCTATTTACCCTTCATAAGGACCCTTTTCATCAAATCCGCTCCAACTAAAGTAGGAGAGACAGACACCCGCTAGCCACCTTATGCAACTAGTGCATGTCAGTCGGTGGAACCTGTCTCACGTAAGCCTACGTGTAAGGTCGGTCCGGGCCGCTTCATCCCACAATACCGCTAAAGCAAGAAAAGACTAGTAGTGGCAAGCAAGTTGACAAGATCTACGCCCACAACAGATTTGTGTTCTACTCATGCAATAGAGAACTACACATAGACCTAGCTCATGATGCCACTATTGGGGAACGTTACATAAAATAAAAAAAATTCCTACGTTCACCAAGATAAATCTATGAGTTCATCTAGCAACGAGAGAGAGAGATGAATCTACATACCACTTGTAGATCGCGTGCGGAAGCGTTCAAGAGAACGGGGTTGAGGTAGTCGTTCTCGTTGTGATCATATCACCGGAGATCCTAGCGCCGAACGGACGGCACCTCCGCGTTCAACGCACGTACGGTCAGCGTGACGTCTCCTCTGTCTTGATCCAGCAAGGGGGAAGGAGAGGTTGTTGAAGATCCAGCAGCACGACGGCGTGGTGGTGGATGCAGCAGGACTCCGGCAGGGCTTCGCCAAGCAACTGCGGGAGGAGGAAGAGGTGTAGCAGGGGGAGGGAGGCGCCAAGACTCAAGGTGCGGCTTCCCTCCCTCACCCCTCCTTTATATAGGCCCCAGGGGGGGCCGGCCCTGGAGATTGAATCTCCCAAGGGGGGCGGCGGCCAGGGGGGTGGAGTGCCCCCCAAGGCAAGTGGTGCGCCCCCACCCTAGGGTTTCCAACCCTAGGCGCAGGGGGGCCAAGGGGGAGCACACCAGCCCACTAGGGTCTGGTTCCCCTCCCACTTCAGCCCACGGGGCCCTCCGGGATAGGTGGCCCCACCCAGTGGACCCCTGGGACCCTTCCGGTGGTCCCGGTACAATACCGGGTGACCCCGAAACTTTCCCGATGGCCGAAATAGCACTTCCTATATATAATTCTTTACCTCCGGACCATTCCGGAACTCCTCGTTATGTCCGGGATCTCATCCGGGATTCCGAACAACATTCGGTTTGCTGCATACTCATATTCATACAACCCTAGCGTCACCGAACCTTAAGTGTGTAGACCCTACGGGTTCGGGAGACATGCAGACATGACCGAGACGGCTCTCGGTCAATAACCAACAACGGGATCTGGATACCCATGTTGGATCCCACATACTCCTCGATGATCTCATCGGATGAACCACGATGTCGAGGATTCAAACAACCCCGTATATAATTCCCTTTGTCAATCGGTATGTTACTTGCCCGAGATTCGATCGTCGGTATCCCAATACCTCGTTCAATCTCGTTACCGGCAAGTCACTTTACTCGTACCGTAATGCATGATCCCGTGACCAGACACTTGATCACTTTGAGCTCATTATGATGATGCACTACCGAGTGGGCCCAGTGATACCTCTCCGTAATACGGAGTCACAAATCCTAGTCTCGATCCGTGTCAACCCAACAGACACTTTCGGAGATATTTGTAGTGCACGTTTATAGTCACCCAGTTACGTTGTGACGTTTGGTACACCCAAAGCACTTCTATAGTATCCGGGAGTTACACGATCTCATGGTCTAAGGAAGAGATACTTGACATTGGAAAAGCTCTAGCAAAACGAACTACACGATCTTGTGCTATGCTTAGGATTGGGTCTTATCCATCACATCATTATCCTAATGATGTGATCCCGTTATCAACGACATCCAATGTCCATAGTCAGGAAACCATGACTATCTGTTGATTAACGAGCTAGTCAACTAGAGGCTCACTAGGGACATGTCGTGGTCTATGTATTCACACGTGTATTACGATTTCCGGATAATACAATTATAGGATGAATAAAAGACAACTATCATGAACAAAGAAATATAATAATAATCCTTTTATTATTGCCTCTAGGGCATATTTCCAACAATCAAATGGTGGCTGCATTAACGACAGTCGCATGGTGGTTCGGTCAGTTTCCGTACATAGTCCGGGGAACGCCGCATCCGGAGCTCGGACCGACCTGTGAATTCAGGCTTTGCCACGCCTTTACCGCATCATGCCGACGCCCTGCATTGACATTGACTTCGGTGCCAGGCCATATTTCTTTTATTACTCACTTTGCATAAATTATTTATTATGCAATGAAATTTTTTTAATTATCATTATTACTATTATCTCCGATTTGCACCATTTTTTGTGGACAGGAAAATGATCCGGGGACTTCGGCGTCACTCTGCCGGTCTGCATTGACCGTGCTATGTCACCACTTCGGCGTGTCGAGCTCTCCGCTCCGCCACCTCGGGACCGTCTTGGGGGATGGAACCTTGTCCCGTATCAAGGTCGGACCGCGTCATCAATACTGAACACATTAACCAGCTAAGTTGCTTTCATGCTCAAAGCTTTAATTTCTAACTTGTGTTCGGTTCGACCAAGCATTATACTTTTTTGGAAAAATGTTTCTAGTAAAAAAAATTCTTGTCCAAATTTTGTTTGTGACGCATAAATTCAAATACCCAATTCATTTGGGGGCTTCCTTCATGAATCTTTTACTCTTGCATATGATTATAGTTGTACGGCTTCGTTCCTTGTTCGTGTATTACGCCACAATATGCACCATTTGACTTAAGCGATTTGCAAGCTGGGTTGCCTCGCTCCTGTGTTTACCCCTACGTTCCCGATTGTTCAGCTAGGGAGTAAAGGGAGCACCTCTGCGATTATCACGATCGGGTCATCCGAGCCGGACCTCAGACTGGGTGAAGCCGAAAGCTAGCTCTCTTATAGTTTTCAACGATGGTCGGCACACAACGGAACTCATGAGTACAAAAAATCTATTGCACAAGTCTCATAATAACAATGAGCACCGAAGAAAGGTATCGATGGGGGTACTATTTTCTTCGAAGATGCTTCTTACACTTCGCAGTAATATAGCATAAGTTCCCTGAGCGCGCTTCGTCTGTTACAGCCTTATGGCCTGATTGCCTGGTTATTGGAAACACTGTCGATATTCTCGACAGATGGAGTACATAACACTTTTTGGTCCTTGACCGAAGAGGGAGAAGCCGACGATCGGTTAAGACACATTTAAAGTTTGGTTGAACATAGATATGATATAAGTACTTCGGTACATGCAATCATTCTTTTACCCAAGTCACTTGGGGGCTCTTAAATTTATATGAGCCGTTTTATGATAAGTGTTCTTCTTCTTAGTCGTTGCAAAGTTTATTATTATTATTATTATCTATCACTCCTTTTTTCGACACGAGCGTGTGGTCACTAGCCGGGGAGCCTAATTTCTCTCTCAAAGCCGCTAGAGTTTAGTTTGCTAAACTAGCCTAATTAGAAGTACTCCGCCCTCGGGATAGGAGGTTGAAGCCGTAGGCTGACCCTCTTGAAGTCTCGAGATAGGATGTATCATGTTAAAGCACGACAGAAGCACTTCTTTTGCTAAGGCCAATTTTCGGATTGGCACCGAACACTTGATCTCGTTCGGACGTCAAGTTTTTACTGATGTTTTTTGGTTTTCCAAGCTTATGTCACTTTTTAAACTATTTGTGTGTTTTCAGCACAAGTCTCGCAGTGCAACGCCGGACACCTTTAGAGATTCGGCAAAAACATCCTCGGATATTGCTATATATGCATCGGTTTCGAATTGTGTCTTCGGTCAATAGTTGGGTTGCCCGGCTCCTGCGCTTGCCTCCTACGTTCCGCTTTGTTCGGCTAGGTGTGCAAAGGGAGAACCACTGCGATTGTGCTTCCAGCTCACATGGTTAAGCACCTCAGTGGAGAAAGTCGAAAACTGACTGTCACAATAAGCGTAAACTGGTCAGCGATCCGATGGCGGTGTTAAACGACGGGCCATTCATAACAATGGCCGAAGTGTTTACGGCTTGACCTCGACTGTCGCCGAACACTACCGGGGGCTATTAAATAGCCTCCCAAACTAAATCCTCGATATTTTGCTCTTACATTGGAGCTGAGGTTTCATGATCATGCTTAGCATGAAAACCCAAAGAAAGGAACCGATAGCGGGACTATTTTCTTTGGAAGTCATTTCTTCTGTTAAACAGTAATATAACATATCTCTCTGCGTACCTTTGTTTATAAAACCGTATGGCCAGATTGCCTTGTTTGTTGTAAATCTTTGCCCTCATAAAGGCTTTATAAAGTAGGACAAACACTCCTCAGCTATTGGCCGAGGAGGTGGAAGCCGATGGTCGGTCAACAAAGTTTTGTACAATGCTGATCCGAGCATTAATGACGTAAAGTACTTGGATACACAGAGTCATTACACATAATTTGTGATTTTACTATGGATATCAATCCTTAATTCGGCCACCCGTGCCCGCATTAAGGCTCGGGTGCTACTGGGCTTCGGGCTTATTATTTACAAATATTAAAGGGGCACATCGATCCCCTGATCTGGTGTTGCCACCCGACCAGTGTCTCGGGGGCTACTGCATTGCCTGTCCAATGCAGAAAATTTTAAGTGTAATACAGTCTCCGAGGAGATTTTGATCCTCAGGTTGGTCGGCCGCACCCAACCTGAGTCTTGAGGATTGAGCACACCACTTTTTGTGTCCCGAAGTATTCTGCCGAGATAGGACTTGATCCTCAGACCGATTTTGCAAATCAACCTGAGTCTCAGCGGCTACGGGGATCCGCGGTCTTATGTCATCCTTCATGTGCATCTCGGGTTTTAGACTCATACCCACCTTGAGGGCTACTGGATATGTATCTCGGCAGAGAATAAATTGCACCAATCAAAAATATTGACAAAAATTGGCCCACATTCTGGGTGGTGCACCACCTCGGAAGCAGTCTGGCATAAAGCTCGGGCACTAGTGGCTGGCTCCATAGAGGGCATTTTCGGCATTAAGCTCGGCTAAACTCCTTCAAACTTCTTTGAACCAAGGTGATTTACGACAACTCGGATACAGTCTGGCGTTGGAGCTCGGATACATAATCCGGCATTGGAGCTCGGATACATAGTCCGTGTTAGAGCTGGGAAGCAGTCCAGCATTGGTGCTCGGCTGCAAAAGATACCTCGAATGCAGTACGGCGTTGGAGCTCGGACGCAAGAGGACGCTGCCGCCCGGGAACAACTTCAAACCCGAGGTGTGGCATAAAAATAAAAAGGCATTGATAAAGGCCGGAAACTTAAAGGGGCTCCTCGGATACCCGACGTGTAAACTCGTCGAATGCATTTCGGCGATCCTCAAGATCGAATATGAGAAGATTTGTTGAACCAGTTTTCGAGACCGACGGCTGAAGATGAAGAACGGTTCTGAAGAATCGAGGAGCGTATCTAACTTGAAGACCGATTCAGGGGGATACTGACGGTGTCCTGGAGTAGGGGGTACTCACCACGTCATCTCCCGATCTGTTAAATTTGGCCGAGGACCCCCATGGCCGTATACTCATGGGCCAGTCTGGACAGCTGCCGCATACAAGGAAGATTCCGCAAGACTTGGCGATCAAGACAACGAATCCTCCCCCATCAGTGTATTCGGCTAGGACTCTTGTTATCCTAGGCCTCTGGTGCATTATATAAACCGAGGCCAGGCTAGTCGATAGAGATAGACAACAATCATACCATAGGCTAGCTTCTAGGGTTTAGCCTCTACGATCTCGTGGCAGATCAACTCTTGTAATACTCATATCATCAAGATCAATCAAGCAGGAAGTAGGGTATTACCTCCATAGAGAGGGCCTGAACCTGGGTAAACAGCGTGTCCCCTGTCTCCTGTTACCATCCGCCTTAGACGCACAGTTCGGGACCCCCTACCCGAGATCCGCCGGTTTTGACACCAATAGTGCGCACAAGGCGAAAGAGCACGCGCCCGTCAGAAGGCAACAGTAAGGACGACATGCGATACCTGATCCTCGACGCTGCTGCCGCTCTCCGGGCATGCCACGACCTCCTCGACGATCCCATGCCATTTGTTGCACGCCGTTTGGATGAGCGACCAATGGTTCGCCATCGCCTTCGACCCCCGCTTCATGTGCATGCCTTTGAAGTAGGGGTCGACGAGCGGAAAGCTCGTCGAACTCGTCCTTGATGCAGTCCCAATACGTCTCGATGCTCTGATTCATGCCGGTGACCGGGTCGAGGCAGACGACCTTCCACGTTTCAGCGAGGCACCCCTCTTCCTTGGACGCCCATTTGATGCATGGCTTGCCGGACTTGGCCGCCTTCTTCTTCTTCTTCTTGCCTTTCCTCGCCGGCGCCGGCTCCTCCTCCTCTTCTTCCTCCTCCTCTGGCTCTTTCTCGCCGTAGTCGAGCTCGCCTTCCATGTTGGCGAGGTCAATCGAGCCGCCCTGCGTAGTGAACCCAAGGAAGCGGCGGCGGCAGCCGAGCCGGCTGCGATGATGTCCTCCATGTCGGCCTCCGCCGTGTCGGCGTCGCCGAGATGCGACGAGGATGAGGCTTGTGAGTAGAGGCTGTGACGAAGAGGTGGCGTCGGTGATTCTGCGTAGTCCGGCAATGAGTACGTGTACGGCGGGTACTGCACACCGGCGAACGCGGGCGAGGGCATGCGCTGCACAGCGCGCCCATGGGGGAAGGTGATGTTGGGGTTGAAGCCACCATGGGCGTCCCCATTGGCATAGCCCGGTGACGGCGTGCTCCATGGGTGCGGCGACGATGAGAACCCGACCGGAGAGCCGACGCTTTGCTGGATCCAGGGCGCGTACGGGTGCCCACCGGGTGGATTCATCATCGCTGCGCGCGCCGCCTCTGCCTGTTCGGCCGCATGCTCCACCGTCGCCATAGCTGCAGCGTGCGCCGCTTTTTCCCTGGCCTTCTTGGCCCTGTTGTGCCTGTCGGTGGTGACGGCCTCCCGGCGCTCCACATCCTCCTTCCACTCGGCATTGCTCATGCCGGGGGGCTTGGACAGCAGAGCCCTCGGCTTCCTTTGCTTTGGCTGGGCGGCGGCGGCGGTGGGATTCGTCGCGGCGAGCAGCATCACGTACTTCTTTGGTGGCATGGCGGGCGGAAGGGCAGGGAGGAGGCAAGGGTTTGGCAGGACGAATGGAGAAGAGAGGAGGGAGCGGGAGGAAATGGCGGGAAAAGGGCTTCCAGTCACTGATACAGCGGCACCACGCCGCTTTTCGCTTGTGCCGGCGCTCCCAGGCGACACCCGGCCGCTTGGGTTCGGGGCGGGATCGCCGGCTCTGGATTTCGCCCAAACCGGCGCTAAACGAGATCCTGGGGACGCGACTGGGCCGATTTTCGGCTACCGGCGCTAAAAACTCGCCTGGGGGAGGGCTCTTCGGGGCGCTGCTGGAGATGCTTTAAGTACCTCATTGGAGGCAGGGGGACTCTACTCTCCTAATAAACTTTTAGTATGAAGTGACATGCTCTCTGAGCTTTTATGGAGAATGTATGGTTTCACACCATCTTCATTGATAGAAATGACATTCTTTGTGTTTCTCCCACTTGTTTTTTTGGAAATAAGCACGGTTTCTTTTATTGCCCACACAACCATAAAAGAGAAAACAAAACATTACAGGATTCCTTTTACCCTCAATCACAAAAACATCCGCCTTTATCCGGATGCTAGGCGATAAAATCACGGTTATTTCTATTCGTTAGTAAAATTTTCATGATTCCTTCCGCATCTAGTGACTAAGTATTAATGAGTCAATTCTGCTTTCAAGTTGACTTGAAAGCAGAATTGACTCATCAATGAGTACCACGGTGCCTACTAACTATTTTCTGATGCAACAATTCAGAGATACATTTAGTCTTGCATCTCTCTCGAGGCCCAATTGGTCTTAGCAAAAAATCATGTGGTATTCAGTGTCCTCCACACTACAACACTGGCACCAATGCCCACCCAACAGATTAGGCCTATTTCTGGCAACTTCAATTCATGTTCAATAATATGCCACGTCGAAAAACCATTGTGGGTAAACATAGTGTCATGCAATGCACAATCTAGGAAATAATTAGCTCCAAGAACTCTTCCCACTAATCACCATGCCTGATAATATCACAATTTAGGAATTAATCACCATGCCTAACATACAAGGTAGGTCTGATTATACAGAGGTATTTCTGAGAATAGTTGGATATAACAAATTGTCGCAAGAAATTAGTAGGTCTTTTTTCTCACTCTTCGACCAACAAAAGGAAAACCTGAATTAACACAGTAAACGGTCACACATACCAACAGACAACTTTAATACTCCCATGACATGTACCGGCAAAGCTTGTGCAACTTACTTGATCATTACATCTTTCCTGCTGAGAGATAGCAGTTGTCTCCCACCACATTGTCTTTTACAAAGCTTTTCTTATAGAGTTTTGACTTTTCCCTTACTCATCTATCTCTCTAGCATTTTCCCTTACTCATCCATCTCTCTGGCCTTGGAAGACCGAGATATTTTGCATTAACAACTTGTAAGATGAATAGTGTTGGGGAACGTTGCATGGGAAACAAAAAAATTCCTATGCTCACCAAGATCCAATCTAGGAGATGACCATCTACGAAAGGATATATTGGATCTACATACCCTTGTAGACCGCGAAGCGGAAGCGTTAAAAATGCGGTTGATGTAGTTGAACGTCTTCGCGATCCAATCATGATCCCTCCCGCGAACTCCCGATCCAAGTGTCGAACGGATGGCACCTCCGCGTTCAACACACGTACAGCTTGATGATGCCTTCACCTCCTCGATCCAGCGAGCGATGGTGAAGTAGTAGCTCGAGTCCTCCAGCAGCACGACGGCGTGGTGGCAGTGGTGGTAGAGAAATCTCAGTAGAGCTTCGCTAAGCACTATAGAGAATAAGATGGCTACGAGGGAGAGGGAGGGCAGCACCGTGGCATAGATGGGTCTGTATGGGTGCGGCTGCCCTCTCTCTACCTCTCTATATATAGGGGGAGGGAGGAGAGGAAGTGCGCCCCTAGACCCAATCTATGGGGCGACGACCACAAGGGGGAAACCCTAGATGGGTTTTCCCCCCTAGGAGACTTGGCCCCCAAGCCAAAGTGGTGGGAAGCCCTAGAGGGCGCCCCCAACCCTCCTGGTTATCTGAGAAGGGGTGAGGGGGTCGCTCAGCCCCTTAGTGGGCTGCTTTTCCCCCCTCCCCTTGGCCCATAAGGCCCCCAACACTTGCCGGGGCCCCCCGAAACACCTTTCGGTCATGCTGGTCATCACCCAGTACCACAGGAACAATTCCGGACTCCAATAGCCTTCGTCCAATATATCAATCTTCACCCTCGAACCATTCCAAAGTTCCTCGTCACGTCCGGGATCTCATCTGGGACTCCGAACAACCTTCTAGAACCACCATAATGACTCAACTATACTTATATCGTCACCGAACATTAAGTGTGTAGACCCTGCGGGTTCGAGAACTATGTAGACATGACCGAGACACCCCTACGGTCAATAAACAGTAGCGGGACCTGGATTCCCATATTGGTTCCTACATATTCTACTAAGATCTTATCGGTCGAACCTCATTGTCCAGGATTCTGCGAATCCCGTATGCAGTTCCCTTTGTCTATCGGTATTTTACTTGCCCGAGATTCGATAGTCCGTATCTCCATACCTAGTTCAGTCTTGTTACCGGCAAGTCTCTTTACTTGTTCTATAATACAAGATCTCATGGCTAACTCATTTGTCACATTGCTTGCAAGCTTCTTGTGATGTTGTATTACCGAGTGGGCCCTAAGATACCTCTTCGTCATACGGAGTGACAAATCCCAGTCTTGATCCATGCCAACTCAACAGACACCCTCGGAGATACCTGTAGAGCACCTTTATAGTCACCTAGTTACGTTGTGACGATTGGTACACACAAGGTATTCCTCCGATGTCAGTGAGTTGCATGATCTCATGGTCATAGGAACATATACACTTGACATGCATAAAATGATAGCAATAAACTTGATACGATCATATGCTAAGTTTATAGTTTGGGTCTTGTCCATCACATCATTCTCCTAATGATGTGATCCCGTTATCAAATGATAACTCATGTCTATGGTTAGGAAACCATAGCCATCTTTGATCAACAAGCTAGTCTAGTAGAGGCTCACTAGGGACACGTTATTGTTTATGTATCCACACATGTATCTGAGTTTCTGATCAATATAAAATTCTAGCATGGATAATAAACGATTGCATGAACATGGAAATATGATAATAACCAATTTATTATTGCCTCTAGGGCATATTTCCAATAGTCTCCCACTTGCACTAGAGTTAGTAATCTAGTTCACATCGCCATGTGACTAACACTCATAGTTCACATCGCCATGTGACTAACACCCAAAGAGTTTACTAGAGTCAACAATCTAGTTCACATCACCATGTGACTAACACTCAATGAGTTCTGGGGTTTGATCATGTTATGCTTGTGAGAGAGGTTTTAGTCAACGGGTCTGGAACATTCAGATCCGCATGTACTTAGGAAATCTCTATGTCATATTGTAGATGATACTACCATGCTCCACTTGGAGCTATTCCAAATGGTTTCTCCACTATACATATCCAGTTTGCTACTCAGAGTCATCCAGTTAGGTGTTGACGCTTGCATCGATGTAACCCTTTATGACAAACTCTTTATCACCTCCATAACCGAGAAACATTTCCTTATTCCTCTAAGGATAATTTTGACCGTTGTCCAGTGATCCATTCCAGGATCACTCTTGTACCCCCTTGCCAGACATGTGGCAAGGCACACATCAGGTGCGGTACACAGCATGGCATATCGTATAGAGCCTATGGCTGAGGCATAGGGGACGACCTTCGTCCTTTCTCTTTCTTCTGCCGTGGAAGAGCTTTGAGTCTTAGTCAACTTCACACCTTACAACTCAGGCAAGAACCCCTTCTTGGACTGATCCATTTTGAACTTCTTCAAAATTATGTCAAGGTATGTGCTTTGTGAAAGTCTTATCAGCCGTCTTGATCTATCTCTATAGATCTGAATGCCCAATACGTATGTAGCTTTACCCAGGTCTTCCTTTGAAAAACTCCTTTCAAACAACCCTGTATGCTTTCCAGAAATTCTACATCATTCTCGATCAACAATATGTCATCCACATATACTTATCAAAAATGTTGAAGTGCTCCCACTCACTTTCTTGCAAATACAAGATTCTTGCAAACTTTGTATAAACCCAAATGCTTTGATTACCTCAACAAAGCAAAAGTTCCAATTCTGAGATGCTTGTACCATTCCATAAATGGTACGCTGGAGCTTGAACACTTTGTCAACATTCTCTGGATCGACAAAACCTTTCGGTTGCATCATATACAACCCTTCCTTAAGGAAACCGTTAAGGAACGTTGTTTTGACATCCATCTTCTAGTTTTCATATTCAAAAAATGCAGCTATTGCCAACATGATTCCGACGGACTTAAGCATTGCTACGGGTGAGAAAGTCTCATCATAGTTAACTCCTTGAACTTGTGAAAACCCCTTTGCCACAAGTCAAGCTTTATAAATGGTCACATTACCATCAACGTCTGTCGATGGCTTGCTGATCATCAGGCAAATCCACCAAAGTCCATACTTTGCTCTTATACATGGATCCTATCTCGGATTTCATGGCTCCTAGCCATTTGTTGGAATCAGGGCCCACCATCGCTTCTCCATAGCTCGTAGGTTCACCGTTGTCCAACAACATAACCTCTAAGATAGGGTTACAGTACCACTCAGAACCAGTACGTATCCTTGTCGACCTACGAGGTTTGATAGTTACTTGATCCGAAGCTTCATGATAACTATTGATACGTCTCCAATGTATCTATAAATTTTGATTGTTCCATGTTGTTATATTATCATTCTTGGATGTTTTACAATCATTTTATAGTCTTTATATATCATTTTTTTGGTACTAACCTATTGACATAGTGCCCAGTGCCAGTTGTTGTCTTCTGCATGTTTTTTATATCGCAGGAAATCAATATCAAACAGAGTCCAAACGCAGCGAAACTCCTGGAGGATTTTTTTTGGGCCAGAAGACATCCAGTTGGCCAAGAAAGCACCTGGGGGTGGCTCGAGGGGAGCAGCACCCACCAGGGCATGCCAGGAGGCCCAGGCGCGCCCTGGTTGGTTGTGCCCACCTTGGGTGCCCCCTGAACCGCCTCTTTGCTCTATAAATATCCGAATATTCCAAAAACCCTAGGGGAGTCGATGAAAATCAATTCCAGCCGCCGCAGAGTCCAGAACTACCAGATCCAATCTAGACACCGTCACGGAGGGGTTCACCACTTTCATTGGTGCCTCTCTGATGATGTGTGAGTAGTTCTATGTAGACCTATGGGTCCGTAGTTAGTAGCTAGATGGCTTCCTCTCTCTGTTGATTTTCAATACAATGGTCTCTTGGAGATCCATATGATGTAAGTCTTTTTGCACTGTGTTTGTTGGGATCTGATGAACTTTGAGTTTATGATCACATCTATGTTTTTATCCATGAAAGTTATTTGAGTCTTCTTTGATCTCTTATATGCATGATTGCTTATAGCCTTATATTTCTTCTACGATATTTGGTTTTTGTTTGGCCAACTTGATCTATTTATCTTGCAATGGGAAGAGGTGCTTTGTAATGGGTTCGATCTTACGGTGCTTGATCCCAGTGACAGAAGGGGAACCGACACGTATGTATCGTTGCTAGTAAGGATAACAAGATGGGATCTATATCTAAGCAAATAGATAAACGGATCTTGTCTACATCATGTCATCGTTCTTATTGCATTACTCCGTTTTTCCATGAACTTAATACACTAGATGCATGCTGGATAGCGGTCGATGTGTGGAGTAATAGTAGTAGATGCAGGCAGGAGTCGGTCTACTAATCTTGGACGTGATGCATATAATGATCATTGTCTGAATATCGTCATGATTATTTGAAGTTCTATCAATTGCCCAATAGTAATTGTTTTGCCACCGTTTGCTATTTTTCTCGAGAGAAGCCACTAGTGAAACCTACGGCCCCCGGGTCTCTTTTCATCATATTTGCCTTTGCGATCTACTTCCCTTTGCATTTATTTTTACATCTATTAAACCAAAAATACAAAAATACCTTGCTGCAATTTATTTGTTCCGTGGTCTATTTATCCTATCTACCACTTTTATCTCACATTTTTTTGCCTATCTTGAGGCGCCGTACCCGAAAGGGATTGACAACCCCTTTAACACGTCGGATTGCGAGTATTTGTTATTTGTGTGCACGTGTTGTTTACGTGGTGTGAGGAGGTTCTCCTACTGGTTTCGATAACCTTGGTCTCATCACTGAGGGAAATACCTACTGTCTCTATACTGCATCATCCCTTCCTCTTTGGGGAAATACTGACGTAGTTCTAGCAGACGTCAAAAGGAATTTCTGGCGCCGTTGCCGGGGAGGATCTTCAACATCAACCAGGTTCCTAATTACAAATCTCATCTCCTCCTATTTAAATTATTTGCCATTTGCCTCTCGTTTTCCTCTCCCCCACTTCACAAAAATTTGTCGTTTTATTCGCCCTCTTTTTCATTCGCCGTTTTCTCGTCAGATCTGTTTTTCGTGCAATCTTGTTTATCACTTTTTGTTGTTATGGATTTCTCTTCTTCTATTACATACACCCCCAAGAATGAGGTTCTCAACTTCAAACAAAGGGGAGGTGAAAATTTAAATGATGTTTGGTATAGGATTTGCAATGCTCATAATAGATCTATTTGTAAGCAATCTACCATTGTTCTTCTTCGTTATTTTTATGTGGCCATTACCACTTGGTATAGATTTGTCCTTGATACGATTACGAGTGGGAACTTCTTGATGTGTCCTTCTCTTGATGCTTTTAATGCTTTGGGAAATTTAGTGGGTTCACCACCACTCGTGATCAATGAAACAATATTGACTCTCGAGCATGTTATGGAAAGACTAGATGCTATTGAAAAGAAAATGCTTACCGTAGAACACATTGAAAACTTGGATAGAAAATTGCGAAGTTATGCTACTAAGGTTGGTTCAAAACCGGGAGATGTTTTTAAGTTGCTAAAAGAAAAGGGAACTATAATTTATGAAAGAACCAAAGAAAGTTCGTCTAGGATTGATAAACTAGAAGAAATCTTTTCTAATCTAGGAACGGCTTTTTCTTCCGCTAAAACTCCCGTGAAAATTGGCAAGACTACTCAAGTCACTAAAAACAAAGGTTCAACTTCTAGCAATGATAAAGGAGATCTTAAGACGATTAGTATCCATCCCAACTTTATTGAAGTCATAAGAGACCCTTTTGCAAAAATAAGTTTTTCAATCTCATGCCTAGAAGTATTGTCACTGAGAATTTATATGAAAAATCCTTGAAAAATCCTAAGTGTTCGATCAAAGAATTGGACAAGGATGACAAAACTTAGATCCTACGCGTTATGCCTAGCTAGGGGCGTAAAATGATAGCGCTTGTTAGGAGGCAACCCAATGAATAAAATTTATTTTTACTTTTTGCTTTCTGTTCTTGTGTATTAGCTCAATTATTGTCGGGGATATACCCCGCGGTGTAACCCGGCCGGAAGTATAACCCGGCCGGACTTGGCGACTCACTAATGACCCGCCCGATCCTGGCGGCTTATGGGTGACCTGGCAAGCGGATCAGAGGAGCGACAAGACCCGGGGGCCCAGGAGGCTCAAAGCCTAGAAGGCTGGCTTACGTTATGGTAGGCCGCCTTAAGAGGAAAGGCGTGAGGAATATCTCCCTTACAAGGAATCAAGACCCGGACTTGTATCCGACTTGTAGTAGAAGATAGGCTAGTCCTAATCCTATTTGGACTCCACATGTAACCCGCCCCTCTAACTTATATAAGGAGGGGCAGGGCTCCCCAAAGAGGGGGATAGGAAACAAGAACAATCTCTAGGGCTAGACACAAGAGCCGGCTTACCGGCGACTCTCTCATGATCATAATGAGACCTAGCCACAAACAGCATGTAGGGTTATTACCGGATGATATTTCCCGAGGCCCGAAGCTGTCTAAATCCTTGTCTTGCGTGTTGTGTGTCTCGTCCCGATCAACCCCTCTCAAGCTACCACATAGATGTGTTGGCCTCGCGACTAAGTCCTGACACTAAGGACATCTGACGTGTTAATTCCACGACAGTTGGCGCCCACCGTGGGGCCCGCGCACGATGGTGTTGAGTTCTTGAAAGGCGCTATCCCAGGGATCGAGAAGCTCCGCCCAGCTTATTGAAGAAGTTCCGACCGCCTTGACAAAAGGTTCCGTCTAAATCACCGAAAAAGTTCCGACCGCCTTGACGAAAGGTTCCGTCTAAATCGCCGAAAAGGTTCCGACCGCCTCGACAAAAGGTTCCGTCTGAATCAGTGAAAAAGTTCCGACCGCCTCGACGAAAGGTTCCGTTTGAATCGGCGAAAGGTTCCGACCGTCTCGACGAAAGGTTCCATCTGAATCACCAAAGGTTCCGACCGCCTCGACGAAAAGTTCCGTCTGAATCACCAAAGAGTTCCAATTGCCTCGACGAAAAAGTTCGGTCCAAATCGCCGAAGGGTTCCAGCCGAATCGCCGAAAGGTTCCATCCGAGTCATCAAAGAGTTCCGACTTAGGCTACAGAAAAGTTCCGGATTATCAAGAGGTTCCGGTTCAAAAGTTTCGGATTATCAAAAGTTCCGGCCAGATTATCAAGAGGTTCCGGTAAAAAGTTCTGGTTCCAAAAATTTCGGCTCAAAAAGTGTCGACCGGGTTATGTGGAGAGCTCAGGCACTAGAAGACACATAACCAATTAATTCTTTTGTCAAAAAACAAAAGCAGCAGTATGCATTATCCAGCGCCAACATCCGGCAAAAAATACCAGGTGATATCCATCCATTTTACTTTTATCAATATTTATTAATTTTTTGAAAACAATCACTCTGCCTATAGTGTTCTTATATATAGCCATCGCCCTTGCGGTCCGGTTTACGTCAACGCGCCGATCGGCTCGCCCGTCAGCACCACCATACAACGCCACGGACGACTCGTCCGTCCGCCCTCGTGGCCGGTTCACGCGTCCTCACCGGCTTACAACATGGAGGACAACTTGCTCGTCTGCACCGGCTTACAAACGCCATGGCCGGTTTATCTATTTGTTCCCGCAGCCGATTCACCCGTGAGGGATTTCGGTTTCACCTAGGGATCATCAACTTCATGGCGGATTATTTTTGGCCTAAACAAATCAGGTGATATCCATCCAAGTTTGTTTTATTATCACATGTTGTTTTTGTCAAAAGAACAAGTTTATCTTTGCCTTGGTCTGCAATATTGTTTATGGAGGGCAATTATTTATGACAAAAAGTGATATTATACCGCGGAGGTGGAGGCACGCCAACATCTTTTGGTACAGGTGGTTGTCGTTACTCTACGGACTCCCGCACCGGCTTAAAACGCCGTGGCAGTCTCTCACGACCACGCCGGCTTATAATGACGTGGCCGTCTCTCGCGACCACGCCGGCTTACAATGCCGTGGCCATTTCTTACGACTACGCTGGCTTACAACAAGGAGGACAACTTACCCGCCCGCACCGGTTTACAGCACCACGGTTGATTCATCTGTCTGAGCCGCCTTTGATGTTGCGGTCGTTTTTACGGTCCGTCTCTCGCGGCCTGATCTACATCAACACACCAGGCCGCATTTTTCTGGATGAGCTGTTTATTGAGTATGAGCAAGTCACTACTTGGGAAGCCCGGTTTCTCTTCCAACAAATTGGAGGCAAATTATCATATATTATCAACCGCCGACTGCACTGGATGGCTCAATGGATAGGTGCACAAGTCGCCGGCACTACGGTTTGGTTAACTTCAAAGAGCCAGTTGGAAGGAACCATTGGCCGAGTTGCTGACACGGTTCATACGGGATCATTTATAACCCGCCGCAATCACCTCAACCTTCTGTGGATAATCACTAGCCTAACATATCAGGTGAAATCCATCCAATATATTTTATATTACATGTTATTTTCTTCAAAAGAGCAATTACTTTAGTTTGCAAGATTGTCCCATGCAGGATTCAAACTGGTCTATATCACGGTTAATTATGGAGAATCTCAAGCCAACTCATCCAGTCGTCTTGAGACTTGGGGGCTACAATGATATGACTCGGCAAAATTAGCCGATTTCAATGGATTCAAGAACTCCGGGTCATTGGAGGGAAGGTAACCCGTTTCCAGAGGCTACTGCTATATTGGTGAAAAATTTAAAGGCCGTTAGAAAATTTCTGGCTTAAAAAGAAGGACTCCGGTTTAAAATCCGGTTCAAGAGACATCTCTCTCCCACAAAGCACTGACACTCTTAATATCTGGTTTAAAATCCGGCTCAAGGTAAATTTATCTCTTACAAAGTTTTGAAGCTTTCAAATCCGGTTTAAACTTTCGGTTCAAAAAGAATTAATCTCTCGCAAGTTCGAGTTCTCAAAAAGATTACAGGGTGCTAAAAAGAACTTGCTGCCATGATGCACGGTTTAAACATAGGTATCCTGCCTTACGGCTTATCTTATTATGGTCAGTTGGGGGCTTCCTGTTCAAACATAGGTCGTATCCGAACCAAAGAGAAAATAGCTGTCGATACCCACTTGATCGGCATCGCCAAAGCCACTGGGGGCTATATGATCGTATTCGAATCTTAGCTTAACCCCTTTGGAACGGTTTACTGATCGTATCCGAATCAGAAGCCTCAAAAAGTTTTATTTTATCTCGGGTAAAGTTTATTGCAGCCACAATTACTTCACTTGAGACCTTTTGGGGATTATATCTCAAATGTATATGTGTTTTATGATTAACCCAGCTTGACTTTTGACTATAAGTCGCCAGCTTATGACAACCATCATTTATATGGAAGCATTGGCTTCTAAGGATTGGGTTATCACCCTTATTACACAGGTCATGTAAACCGGCAGTACAAATTCAATATCACAGTGGTCATTTGGGGGTTTCCTGTTCAAACATAGGTCGTATTCGAACCAAAGAGAACATAGCTGTCGATACCCACTTTGATCGGCAACGCCAACACCACTGGGGCTACATTATCATATTTGAATCTTAGCTTAACCCCTTTGGAACGGTTTACTGATCGTATTGGAATCCGAAGCCTCAAATTTTTTATCTGTTTTTATACAATCGCAAGTATTTGAGTTGTTACAAATATCATATGTGCCAGATCTTGCAGAGTTGAGTTATCAACTTCACTGTCCGGGTCACATAAGCTGACGGTATCATTCAAAGGATCATAGGGATCTTGTGATCTACTTGTGTGCAGGATAAGACTTCATTTGGGTGGTTACCCGCCCTGGCTTTTGACGTTAAGTCGCTAGGGCATATGTTGTTTAAACTCTTTGCAGGATTTGCAGGAATATGACATATAAATGATTAAGTTCAAGCTCATTACCAAACTTGATGCTTCAAAATAATTATCCGTTCTGGATTTTTCTCAAAGGCTATAAGCCGCCAGGTTATAAAAATTCCGGCTTACAATGAAGGCGAATTAAATCATCGTCGGCCAAGAGCTGCCGAGTATTTAAACTCCGGGTTTACTTATCAACTGATGAGCCAACATGGCTGGATTTGTATTGTGATTATCAATAACTAGTATTATTGAGGTTTTCAAAGTCTCTTTAGTGCAATGGCTATTATTTTATCAAAGGAAATGATTTATTTTACAAATGGAGGAAATAGTCCCGAGTTGCTGCAAGCTTACAAGCCGGCACTTGGGGGCTACATTATTCAAATTGAGGTTACATCAAATATGCAAATCTCATGTCGCTGCAAGCATGCATCATGACACTTGGGGGCTAATGCAAAGTCATTTTTGCTCACCTCATTGAAGACCCGATTCATCACATCGTAATGAGCCGGCCTTGAGGGCTACCTTATATTGAAGGTACACAAGTCTTAATCCATTATATTGAAGGATCCATTGCTTAGTTGGTAAAGCACAAAGCTCTTAACCTTGTGGACGTGGGTTCAAGCCCCATGGTGGAGACTATATTATATGATGTTATTATCAATTATATACAAAGTCCCAGCTCAGTATTATCTTACTAAGCCGGCCCTTGGGCGCTACACATTGTTGTTCAAATTTACACGGTTATATCTACAAAGTCCCTGCTCATTATTGCATAATGACCCGGCCCTCGGGGGCTACACTGGTTGAAATTTTCATGAGCAAAAAGCAATTACAAGTCCCAGGTTGCTGCAAGCATGACAACCCGGCACTTGGGGGCTACAT
Organism: Triticum aestivum; assembly: GCF_018294505.1. Taxonomy (NCBI): domain Eukaryota; kingdom Viridiplantae; phylum Streptophyta; class Magnoliopsida; order Poales; family Poaceae; genus Triticum; species Triticum aestivum. The sequence continues at coordinate 70,514,540 of NC_057804.1, forward strand.
GTGTGGAATATTCAGTTTATGTGATTGAGATGAATAAACCGGATTTCTTCAAGGGAGAAAAATCTTCAAATTATCAGTTTTGAGCAAATCAGGAGGATCAATTACATAAACCGGCGTCAACAACAATTATGACTCGACATCATCAGTCTTTTATAACACGGAGTTTTTGGTAATGATAAACCGGCAAGTTTTATATCTTCAAGTCAGCTGAATATCAGATGAGTATTTGAAGACCAAAATTATTTAACCCGGCGCCTTGGAAGCCGACTCAAGTGGATCATTCTTCACAATATTTTTTCTGTGAGAAACCAACATCATCAAATTGATTGTGAAGCTGGTCTATTGACCCGGATTTTCTAGAAGAAGGAAATGACAAGGACTTAAGGATGTTCAGGTCCCGGTTTATAAGAATTCTTAACCCGGAGCACAACCTGTCAAATTTGTTCTTGTGTTTATTTTGCAGCATAAGTTTACCATGGATAAATCCAAGCTAAACTTCGGGGCTAATGTCGGGGATATACCCCGTGGTGTAACCCGGCCGGAAGTATAACCCGGCCGGACTTGGCGACTCACTAATGACCCACCCGATCCTGGCGGCTTATGGGTGACCTGGCAAGCGGATCAGAGGAGCGACAAGACCTGGGGGCCCAGGAGGCTCAAAGCCCAGAAGGTCGGCTTACGTTATGGTAGGCCGACTTAAGAGGAAAGGCGTGAGGAATATCTCCCTTACAAGGAATCAAGACCCAGACTTGTATCCGGCTTGTAGTAGAAGATAGGCTAGTCCTAATCCTATTTGGACTCCACATGTAACCCGCCCCTCTAACTTATATAAGGAGGGGCAGGGCTCCCCAAAGAGGGGGACAGGAAACAAGAACAATCTCTAGGGCTAGACACAAGAGCCAGCTTACCGGCGACTCTCTCATGATCATAATGACACCTAGCCACAAACAGCATGTAGGGTTATTACCGGATGATGTTTCCCAGGGCCCGAAGCTGTCTAAATCCTTGTCTTGCGTGTTGTGTCTCTCATCCCGATCAACCCCTCTCAAGCTATCACATAGATGCGTTGGCCTCGCGACTAAGTCCTGACACTAAGGACATCTGACGTGTTAATTCCACGACAATTATGCTATTGTTATAATTGTGTTTTCAATGTTTTAATTAGTGTTTGTGCCAAGCAAGGCCTTTGGGAAGACTTGGGTGAAAGTTGATTTGATCTTGCTGAAAAATAGAAACTTTTGCACTCACGAGATTATTTTTCATTTTTAACAGAAGAGTGCTTTTGAGTTGATTCTTTTTGCAGAAGATTAATAGAAAAATTACTCACGTCCACCAATTTATTACACAATTTGTGGAGTTACAGAAGTATTCATAATATTCAGATTTCTACATACTGTTCTGTTTTTGACAGATTCTGTTTTCTTTGCATTGTGTGCTTGTTTTGATGATTCTATGGTTTTCTTTGATGAATTTTTAGTAGTGGTTTGTTTTCTTATACTAACCGATCTCACGAATTAGAATAGGTTTTCTACAATACAGTAGATATAATGAAAAAACAAAATTAGAATAGGTTTTCTACAATACTTATAGTAGTGGTTTGTTTTCTTATACTAACCGATCTCACGAAGGTTTTGTTTGAGTTTTGTGTGATTGAAGTTTTCAAGTTTTGGGTGATCTTATGATGTATGAATGAATAAGGATTAGCAAAAGGCTAAGCTTGGTGATGCCCGAGGCACCCCAAGATAATATTCAAATATGTAGCAAGCAACTAAGCTTGGGTATGCCCCCGAGTGGCATCTCCGCTTTCTTCTAACAACCATCGGTATTTTACTTGAAACTATATTTTTATTCATCACATACTATGAGTTTTGCTTGGAGCGTCTTGTATGATATGAGTCTTTGCTTGTTTTGCTTTGTGTCTTAAGTGTTGAATCCTTCCTAGACACACATTTTTTGAGAGAGCCAAAAATTATGGTATGCTTGCTCCTATACTTCACTTAAATCTTTAGAGCCATGGATGTGCTCTAGTGCTTCACTTATATATTTTTTGAGCACGGTGTGCTTTGTTATTTTTGAACAAATGATCTCAAGCTTCACTTAGATTTATTTGGGAGTTAGTAAAGTTTTAAGAAATTCTCTCTCGCTTCACTTAGATTATTTTGAGAGAAGGAAAAATTATGCTCATGATCTTCACTTATATTTGTTTGAGCTTATCAAAAGCAACATATGAAAATAGTCCCAAAGTGATAGATACCCAAGGAGGATATAATAAAAACTTTAATGAAGATCATTGGACAAAATAAACTTGATTCTTAGTAATGGTTTTGAGATACTCCCTCCAGCTTAGAATAAGTGTCTTAATTTTGTACTAGCTCTAGTATAAAATTGTACTAAGCGCAAGACATTTATTTTGGGATGGAGGGAGTATGACGATATGATATGTGAGTTATGTTGATGAGTAATTGTGCGTCAGTAAGAAAATTGATGTTAAGGTTTGTGATTTCCTATGCAAGCATGAAATTCAATAGTGATGCAATGAAATTTATATCCTACTTATGGTGCATTATTCGGTGTTACTTATGCTTAATGCTTGGGTACGAGATTTTTCGCTTTTCGGTTGGTCGCTTCTCAATATTTTTGCTAGCCTTCATTTTGCACTAAGTATGATCACTACTTGTGCATCCAAAACTCTTTAAACTAGTTTTGCCATATGAGTCCACTATACCTACCTATATGCGGTATTTCCATGCCGTTCTAAGCAAATTTGCATGTGCCATCTCTAATTTTCAAAATAAGTTTCTCTTTTGTGTGCTCTACCGCTCGCGAGGCGGTGAAGGGTGACCAATATTTTCCATGCTAGATGTGTTACACTCATGATGAGTGTTTATTCCCTTGTCATTGCACGAGAGTACGACAAAGTTATTAGGGATGCCTAGTCCCGAAATAAAAAATGGATTTACTTTATGTTGTCAAATAATAAATTCCTTGGAAAGTGTTGGTATGGATGGCAACTGTGGATTCGGCTAGCCATGGAAAGTAAAAGTAATGGTGGAAAAGGAATAAACTTTATTTTATGTTTGAGAACCGCCTATGATGTATCTACCATGGAAAGTGTTGGGATACTCCAAGTTGTTTTCGTTGGTGAAAAAATTTGCCTCTCAAAAATATTTTTATCTCTCAATTTAAGCTTTGAGCTCTGACACCTCTACAAATCTCTACTTCCCTCCGCGAAGGGCCTTTCTTTTACTTATGCAATTTTTATTTTGAATTTGAGTCTCCATCTTCTCTTTTAAAGCACCAACTAAGGGGCACTATGATCGTATTTAAGCATTGGGTGTAGCTAATATTTGAGTGTGTTTCATGAATGGATCAATGATTGAGCATAATAGGCTAGGGATTTTTTTGGGCCATAAGACATCCAGTGGGACAAGAAAGCACCTGGGGATGGCTTGAGGGGAGCAGCACCCACCAGAGCATGCTAGGAGGCCCAGGCGTGCCCTGGTGGGTTGTGCCCACCTCGGGTGCCCCCTGAACCGCCTCTTTGCTCTATAAATACCCGAATATTCCAGAAACCCTAGGGGAGTTGACGAAAATCAATTCCAGCCGCCGCAGAGTCCAGAACCACCACATCCAATCTAGACACCATCACGGAGGGGTTCACCACTTCCATTGGTGCCTCTCCAATGATGCGTGAGTAGTTCTTTGTAGATCTACAAGCCCGTAGTTAGTAGCTAGATGGATTCCTCTCTCTCTCTCTCTATCTCTCTCTCTCTCTCACTCACTCTCTCTCGATTATCAATACAATGGTCTCTTGGAGATCCATATGATGTAAGTCTTTTTGCAGTGTGTTTGTTGGGATCCAATGAACTTTGAGTTTATGATCAGATCTATGTTTTTATCCATGAAAGTTATTTGAGTCTTCTTTGATCTCTTATATGCATGATTGCTTACAGCCTCGTATTTCTTCTCCGATATTTGGGTTTTGTTTGGCCAACTTGATCTATTTATCTAGCAATGGGAAGAGGTGCTTTGTAGTGGGTTCGATCTTACGGTGCTTGATCCCACTGACAGAAGGGGAACCGTCACGTATTTATCGTTGCTACTAAGGATAACAAGATGTGATCTATATCTAAGCAAATAGATAAATGGATATTTTCTACATCATGTCATCGTTCTTATTGCATTACTCCGTTTTTCCATGAACTTAATACACTAGATGCATGATGGATAGCGGTCGATGTGTGGAGTAATACTAGTAGATGCAGGCAGGAGTCGGTCTACTAATCTTGGACGTGATGCCTATACAATGATCATTGCCTGGATATCATCATGATTATTTGAAGTTCTATCAATTGCCCAATAGTAATTGTTTTCCCACCATTTGCTATTTTTCTCGAGAGAAGCCACTAGTGAAACCTACGTCCCCGAGGTCTCTTTTCATCATATTTGCCTTTGCAATCTACTTTCCTTTGCATTTATTTTCAGATCTATTAAATGAAAAATACAAAAATACCTTGCTACAATTTATTTTACCGTGATCTATTTATCCTATCTACCACTTTTATCTCACGTTTTTTTGCCTATCTTGAGGCGCCGTACCCGAGAGGGATTGACAACCCCTTTAGCACATCGGGTTGCAAGTATTTATTATTTGTGTGTAGGTGTTGTTTACGTGATGTGAGTAGGTTCTCCTACTGGTTCAATAAAATTAGTCTCATCACTGAGGGAAATACCTACTGTCGCTATACAACATCATCCCTTCCTCTTTGGGGAAATACCGATGTAGTTCTAGAAGACATAGACTATCATTAGCTTTCTCTTCAACTGACATAGGTGTCACAGAAACATCTTTCTATGCTGCACTACTCACTGGTTGAAGCAAAGGTTCAACAACCTCATCAAGTTCTATCTTCCTCCCACTCAAGTCTTTCGAGAGAAACTCTTTCTCAAGAAAGGACCCATTCTTAGTGACAAACAATTTGCCCTTGGATCTGAGATAGAAGGTATACCCAACCATCTCTTTTGGGTATCCTATGCAGACACACATGTCCGCTTTGGGTTCGAGCTTATCAGGCTGAAGCCTTTTCACATAAGCATCGCAACCCCAAACCTTAAGAAACGACAACTTAGGTTTCTTGCCAAACCATAATTCATACGGTGTCTCCTCAACGGATTTAGATGGTGCCCTATTTAAAGTGAATGTAGTTGTCTCTAATGCATAACCCCAAAATGATAGTGGTAGATTGGCAAGAGACATCATAGAACGCACCATATCCAATAGATACAATCACGGTGTTTGGACACACCATTACACTGTGGTGTTCCAGGTGGCGTCAATTGTGAAACAATTCCACATTGTCTTAAGTGATTGTCAAACTAATAACTCAAATATTCTCCCCTTAGATCGGATCATAGGAATTTAATCTTCTTGTTCCGATGATTCTCAACTTCACTCTAAAATTGCTAGAACTTTATAAATGTTTCAGACTTATGCTTCATTAAGTAAACATACCATATCTACTCAAATCATCGTGAAGGTGAGGAAATAACGATATCCACCGCACGAGTCAACACTCACCGAACAACACACATCAACATGTATGATTTCCAACAAGTTACTCGCCCGTTCCATTGTTTCGGAAAATAGGGTTTTAGTCATTTTGCCAATAAGGCATGGTTCGCATGTGTCAAGTGATTCAAAATCAAGTGACTCCAAAGGTCCATCAGTATGGAGTTTCTTCATGCGTTTTACACCAACATGACCTAAGCGGCAGTGCCACAAGAAAGTGGTACTATCATTATCAACTCTACATCTTTTGGCATCAATGTTATGAACATATGTATCACTACGATCGAGATTCAATAAACCAATCACATTGGGTGCATGACCATAAAATGTATTATTCATGTAAACAAAATAACCATTATTCTCAAATGAATAACCATATTGCAATAAGCACAATCTTACTAGGTTCATGCTCAACACATACACCAAATAACATTTGTATAGGTTCAACACTAATCTCGAAGGTAGAGGGAGCATGCGATGGTGATCACATCAACCTTGGAAACACTTCCAACACAAATCGTCACCTTGCCCTTAGCTAGTCTCGGTTTATTCCGCAGATTTTGTTTCGAGTTACCAATATCAACAACTGAACCGGTATCTAATACCCAGGTGCTACTAGGAGTACTAGTAAGGTACACATGAAAAACACGTATATCAAATATACTTTTGTTGAAGTTGCCAGCCTTCTTATCTACCAAGTATTGGGGGCAGTTACGCTACCAGTGACCGTTCCCCTTACAATAGAAGCACTTAGTCTCGGGTTTGGGTTCAACCTTGGGTTTCTTCACTCGAGCGACAACTTGCTTTCCATTCATGAAGTTCCCCTTCTTGCCCTTGCCCTTCTTGAAACCAGTGGTCTCATTAACCATCAACACTTAATGCTCCTTCTTAATTTCTACCTTCGCGGCCTACCGCAAACAGCTCCGAGATCATCTCCATCCCTTGCATGTTATATATAGTTCATCACGAATTTCTTGTATCTTGGTGATAGTGTTTGGAGAACTCTGTAAATCAAAATATTATCTAGAACATTAACTCCCACTTGACTCAAGCGAGTGTAGCACCCATACATTCTGAGTTCATGCTCACTGGCTGAGCTACTCCTCCATCTTGTAGGGAAAAAACTTGTCAGAGGTCTCATACCTCTTAACACGGGCATGAGCCTGAAATACCAATTTTAGCTCTAGGAACATCTCATATGTTCCATGGCATTCAAAAACTTCTTTGGAGCCCCGATTCTAAGCCGTAAAGCATGGCGCAATAAACTATAAAGTAGTCATCTAAACGTGTCTGCCAGATGTTGACAACATCCACAAATGACGCTAGAGGGGTTGGCACACCGAGCGGTGCATCTAGTGTTGGGGAGCGTAGTAATTTCAAAAAAAATCCTACGCACATGCAAGATCATGGTGATGCATAGCAACGAGAGGGGAGAGTGTTTTCCACGTACCCTCGTAGACCGAAAGCGGAAGTGTTAGCACAACGCGGTTGATGTAGTCATACGTCTTCACGATCTGACCGATCCAAGTACCGAACGTATGGCACCTCCGAGTTCAGCACATGTTCAACTTGATGACGTCCCACGAACTCCGATCCAACAGAGCTTTGCGGGAGAGTTCCACCAGCACGACGGCGTGATAACGGTGTTGATGATGCTACCGACGCAGGGCTTCTCCTAAGCACCACTACGATATTACCAAGGTGGAATATGGTGGAGGGGGGCACCGCACATGGCTGGGAGAGATCAATAGATCAACTTGTGTGTCCATGGGGTGCCCCCTTCCCTCGTATATAAAGGAGTGGAGGAGGGGGAAGGGCCGGCCCTCCTACGGCGCGCCCTGGAGGAGTCCTACTCCCACCAGGAGTAGGATTCCCCCCTTCCAAGTAGTAGGAGTAGGAGTCAAGGAAAGGGAAAAGAGAAGACAAGGAAGGACAGTCCCTCCTCCTAGTCCAATTCGGACTAGGCCTTGGGTGGCGCGCAACCTCCTCTCTCTCTTTCCCCTAAAGCCCAATAAGGCCCATATACTCCTCGGCGAATTCCCGTAACTCTCCGGTACTCCGATAAATACCCGAATCACTCGGAACCTTTCCGATGTCCAAATATAGTCGTCCAATATATCAATCTTTACATCTTGACCATTTCGAGACTCCTCGTCATGTCCCCAATCTCATCCGGGACTTCGAACTACCTTAGGTACATGAAAAAACACAACTCGTAATATAATTCGTCACCGAACGTTAAGCGTGCAGACCCTACGGGTTCGAGAACTATGTAGACATGACCGAGACACATCTCCGGTCAATAACCAATAGTGTAACCTAGATGCTCATATTGGCTCCCACATATTCTACAAAGATCTTTATCGGTCAAACCGTATAACAACATACGTTGTTCCCTTTGGCATCGTATGTTACTTTCCCGAGATTCGATCGTCGGTATCTCAATACCTAGCTCAATCTCGTTACCGGCAAGTTTCTTTACTCGTTCTGTAATGCATCATACCGCAACTAACTCATTAGTCACATTGCTTTCAAGGCTTATAGTGATGTGCATTACCAAGAGGGCCCAGAGATACCTCTCCGACAATCGGAGTGACAAATTCTACTCTCGAAATACGCCAACTCAACAAGTGTAACGCCCCGGATCCGATGCGCCAGGTGTTTGTCAGTTATTCGCCGTCGTTGCCATGTCATTGCCATGTCATTTGCTTACGTGTTGCATTTCGTCATGTCATCATGTGCATTTCATTTTGCATACGTGTTCGTCTCATGCATCCGAGCCTTTTCCCCGTTGTCCGTTTTGCAATCCGGCACTCCTATGTCCTTCGGCGTTCCCCCTTTTGTCTCTCATTGTGAGCAGGTGTTAAACGTTCTCGGAATGGACCGAGTCTTGCCAAGCGGCCTTGGTATAGCACCGGTAGACCGCCTGTCAAGTTTCGTGCCATTTGGAGGTCGTTTGATACTCCAACGGTTAACCGCGTAGCCCGAAACCCCCTTTCTCTTTGCAGCCCAACACCCCTTTCAAAGTGGCCCAAAACTTAGCAAACTCCCCTCCATGCTCTCGGTCGTTCGATCACGATCGCGTGGCCGAAAACCGCTCCTCATTTGGACTCTCCTAGCTCCCTCTACCTATAAATATGTGTCCTTCCCCGTAAAAAACGCAGACGAAACCCTAGCCTCTCTCCCTCTCAGTCGCCGGACGTGTCCGCCCGGCAGCCGGACACGTCCGCCCCGCGCCCCCTCGTCCAACCCGCGTCCGCCGAGTGGCTCCGCCGCCGTACCCGCGCC